>NC_140019.1:31748605-31945621 GCF_964263955.1 Coregonus lavaretus | reverse complement strand
GGTCTCAATATGTCTTACAATAAGGTTGAATAAATAAATACAAATACACTCTTACTCATACACCTTCACTCCCTCACCCATACACCCTCACTAATAAACTCTCACTTATGCACCCTCACCCTCACTCATACACCCTCACCCTCACTCATACACCCTCACTCAAGATAAGTACTGTGCCGGGTCAGAACATAGTCATTCAGGTAAAGTTGATTGTCTGCAGAATTCATAAGAAGCTTTGCATTGTGCCACTATTTTTTCAACTTTGTTTGTAATAAGCCAGTAATAATGTAGACATTAATTAGCGGCCAAATGAAGAAATGTAAGTGGTGTCAACTAACTCTTCAGATGTTACAACATACAGTGCTTACGGAAAGTATTCAGACCCCTTCACTTTTTCCACATTTTGTTAAGTTACAGCCTTATTCTAAAATGAATTACATTGTTTTGTTCCCTAATGAATCTACACAGAACACCCCATAATGACAAAGCAAAAACTGGTTTTTAGAAATTTTTACAAATGTATTAAAAAGAAAAAACAGTAATCACATTTCCATAAGTATTCAGACCCTTTACTCAGTACTTTGTTGAAGCACGTTTGGCAGCGATTACAGCCTTGAGTCTTCTTGGGTATGACGCTACAAGCTTGGGGCATTCTTCTCTGTAGATCCTCTCAAGCTCTGTCAGGTTGGATAGGGAGCGTTGCTGTATAGCTATTTTCATGCCTCTCCAGAGATGTTCGATCGGATTGAAGTCTGGGCTCTGGCTGGGCCACTCAAGGACATTGAGACTTGTCCCGAGGCCACTCCTACGTTGTATTGGCTGTGTGCTTAGGGTCGTTGTCCTGTTGGAAGGTGAACCTTCGTCCCAGTCTGAGGTCATGAGCGCTCTGGAGTAGATTTTCATCAAGGATCTTTCTGTACTTTGCTCCGTTCAACTTTCCCTCAATCCTGACTAGTCTCCCAGTCCATGCCACTGAAAAACATCCCCACAGCATGACACTGCCACCACCATGCTATTGGCCAGGTGATGAACGGTGCCTGGTTTCCTCCAGACGTGACCCTTGGCATTCAGGCCAAAGAGTTCAATCTTGGTTTCATCAGACCAGAGACTCTTGTTTCTTATGGTCTGAGAGTAATTCAGGTGTCTTTTGGCAAACTCCAAGCAGGCTGTCATGAGCCTTTTACTGAGGAGTGGAATCTGTCTGGCAACTCTAACATAAAGGCCTGATTGGTAGAGAAACTCTGGAGCTCTGTCAGAGTGACCATCAGGTTCTTGGTCACCTCCCTGACCAAGGCCCTTCTCCCCCGATGGCTCAGCTTGGCTGGGCGGCCAGCTCTAGGAAGAGTCTTGGTGGTTTGAAACTTCTTCCATTTGAGAATGATGGAGGCCACTGTGTTCTTGGGGACCTTCAATTCTGCAGAATTTTTTGGTACCCTTCCCCAGATCTGTGCCTCAACATAATCCTGTCTCTGAGCTCTACGGACAATTCTTTCGACCTCATGGCTTGGTTTTTGCTCTGACATGCACTGTCAACTGTGGAACTTTATATAGACAGGTGTGTGCATTTCCAAATCATGTCCAATCAATTGAATTTACCACAGGTGGACTCCAATCAAGTTGTAGAAACATCTCAAGGATGATCAATGGAAACACGATGCACCTGAGCTCAATTTTGAGTCTAATATCAAAGGGTCTGAATACTTATGTAAAAAAGGTATGTTTGCAAAAATGTCTAAACCTGTTTTTGCTCTGTCATTAACAAAATGTTGAAAATGTGAAGGTGTCTGAATACTTTCCGAATGCACTGTATATACATTTTAAATACATTCTGTAATATATGTTGGAATGTATTTAAAATATATTAAAGAAATGTGTTTGTATACATTATTTGACCAATTTTTTATATTTCACATGTATCCAATTTTTTAAAATATAAAATGTTATTTTGTATGCTTTTTTCCCCCCAGATGGTCAAAGACATTTTCATTATTTGCTGTCACATATGGTTAATAAAGTTGTATTTTATTATATTTTATAACATCCTGCTTCGTTAGGACAGCAATAATTCAAGCCATTCATTCAAAATTTCTGCTCTCCTGAGTGTACACTTTCCTGTTTATGTTGCAGGTGCAGTAAAGAAGTGGGACCTGAAGGCACCGATCAAGATATCAAGGGTGCCATGGCAGAGCACCTCAAGCATGCGCCGGGGAGAACGGGGGGTGGTGGCAACAAGAATCATTGATTGGGCTCCAGACTCTATGCTAGAGGTGTAACAGTTCACTGGACAGAACCGGTTTGTTATATGTCGTCGTTTCGTGGTTGGTTTAAAGTTTTAGTTTTACTATGCATTTTTGCATCTGCCGTTTTCACATTTAACAGTGTTGTTTCCCAGCCATCTGCATCCACTCACCATTCCTGATGAACGACCACTGCGCTGCTGCTGACCCCAGGGCCAGGAGGTTGCCAACTTCAACAGCCAGGGATTGTTAGAGCAGGTGTTCTTCCATATTGACACCTGTGTTAGTTACCCTGATTGTGGCCACTATTTTCACATCTCCTGCTTTTCCAAAATCTCTCATAACATGGCACCGAACACACATTTAGTTTTTTGCCCTAGCACTACACAGCTGATTCAAATAATCAAAGCTTGATGATGAGGTGGTTATTCGAATCAGCTGTGTAGTGCTGAGGTAAAAACCACAACGTGCACCAAGGGGGACCCCAGGACCGAGTTTGGGAAACCCTGCCTTAGGGTAGAGTCCTGCATCGGTTGGTTGCGCCAATTTTGAGCATTCTATAAGTCTGCGGGCAGTGTTGCAATCAAAAACAAACATGTCACCCGTTTGTTGCGGTTTTAGCCATGACAATAAAATTGTAACTTGTAATTTCATTATTTTGTCAGATTGGCACTGAGACAGGATGCTTGCGCACACAGACAGTGGTATAGCTTTCCCTCCACTTTCCCTTCCCATCATCTTACTTTCTCACAGTCACCATTTTCTCCCTATAAGGTAGCTAGGCCTACACGAAGTGGCAACGTTTGAGAACAGAATGAGAGGAAGGAAATTATGGAAAACAGTTCACAGGTGAAGTTACAAGTTTGGAAAGATATCGTTGATGTTATCCTTGGATGGATTTTCACTCAGCATGCATATCTGTGTTGATTGACAGTTCCAAAACAGGCAATTCCTTCGACCTCATGGCTTGGTTTTTGCTCTGACATGCACTGTTAACTGTTAACTGTGGGACCTTATATAGACAGGTGTGTGACTTTCCAAATCATGTCTAATCAATCAAATTTACCACAGGTGGACTGCAATCAAGTTTTAGAAACATCTCAAGGATGATCAATGGAAACAGGATGCACCTGAGCTCAATTTCGAATCTCATAGCAAACGGTCTGAATACTTATGTAAATAAGGTATTTCTGTTTTCTTTTTTATAAATGTGCAAAAATGTCAGAACCCGTTTTCGCTTTTGTCATTATGGGGTATAGTGTGTATATCAGGGGTGTCAAACGTCCGGCCCGCGGGCCGGATCAGGCCCGCAAACGGGTTTAATCCGGCCCGCGAGATGATAAAAAAAAAAAAAAAAAAAATACGTTTTTTTTGTTTTTTTGTAAAGTATAAAAATGCGCTGCAATTTTTCAATAAAATAAACTGCTGTTCCAATTGCGTCCACTGGATGGCGCAATAGCAATTGTGTTAAGCAAGCAAACTGTTACGGCTTCTACTTTTAACATTATGTGCTTTGGCACCCTCATTGCCCCAATATGTCTCTGTCAAAAAAGAGAAAAGTGGACGCAGAGTGCAGAGTGTTCCAAGAAAAATTGTCATCCTATTTATTCACGGAATTGAATGGGAAAGCTGTATGTTTGGTGTGTTCAGAGCATGTTGCAGTGCCGAAAGAATATAACCTTCGTCGCCACTATGTGAGTCTTCATGCCGACAAATATGACAACTTTCAAGGACAGCGGAGATGAGAGAAGGTGAATGAACTGTTGGCGGGTCTGAAGAAACAGCAGTCTGTGTTTACTCACAGCCGAGACATCAGTGACGCTGCAGTGAAAGCTAGCTACCTCATTGCTAATGAAATCGCAGTGGCTTCAAAACCATTTAGTGAGGGTTAATTTGTAAAAACATGCATGATGAAGGCAGCGGAGATTGTGTGCCCTGAAAAGCGGCAGGCTTTTGCAAATATCAGCCTGACAAGAAACACAGTTGCAGACAGGATTTCCGATCTTTCAGTGGATTTGGACAGCCAGTTGAAGCAAAAAGTAAAGTCATTTATTGCGTTTTCGGTTGCAATTGATGAAAGCACGGACATTACAGATGTTGCACACCTGGCCATTTTCATCCGCGGAGTTGATGACACATTGACCGTCACCGAGGAGTTCGTGGAGTTGGTGCCGATGACAGATACAACGACAGCAGCTGATATTTTTACCGCACTCGTCGGCGCGCTGGACAGGGTCGGAGTGGACTGGTCCCGCGCTGTCAGCCTGGCTACAGATGGTGCGCCCTCAATGATCGGGAAAAAAGCAGGCGTTGTGACAAAGTTCAGAGAGAAAGTGCAATCTGCAAATGGAGGACGTGATTATTTGACTTTTCACTGTATTTTGCACCAGGAGGCTTTGTGTTGCAAGTCATTAAAGATGGATAACGTCATGAAGGTGGTCATCCAAACTGTTAATTTCATCCGATCCAGAAGCCTGAATCACCGTCAGTTTGACAGCCTTCTCAGAGAGAAAGACCACATCTATGGCCTGCCATACCACACTGAGGTAAGATGGTTAAGCCGAGGTGCTGTGCTGAGGCGTTTCTTTGATTTACGAGAAGAAATTGAACAGTTCATGGAAGAAAAGGGCAAACCAGTGTTAGAATTTCATTCCGCAGAATGGATGCAGGACCTTGCATTTATGGTGGATGTTACAGAGCACCTGAATAACTTGAACAAACAGCTGCAAGGGCGCAACAAAGTTGTCACGCAGTATTATGACAGCATACGTTCTTTCAAGTTGAAGCTGTCATTGTGGGAGACTCAACTTGCCGGTGGTGATGCAGCTCACTTCCCCTGTCTAAAAAATGTGTGCGCGACCCAACATGTGGCAGACATGAAGCGGTTCAAATATAAAATAACGGGACTGTTACGGGAGTTTGAGCAACGCTTTCAGATTTATGTTTATATGTTTTTAATTGATTTTATTTTATTTGTATATTTAACCTATTCTTGACTCTGTGGTTCTTGCACTTGTTTGGGGAACAGGATTTCATAATTTTTATCTACATTTCTGCCTGAGAAATGACACCCTGATATAGTTCTGTGATCTGTGAAACAGTTCTGTTAATCACTGAGGCATTGTGTGTTCTTTTTCTTTAGAATTTTCAAATAAACTTGACGTGTTTTATGATTAATAGTGATGTTGTGCTTGTACTATTTTGGACACACTGTCCTCAGGCTCCAGCTTTATGTTGTATGTTGATCGTATTAAAACAAATAAAACAATCTGAAGTTGTTGTTTTTAAGTTATATATACCATGATTTTTCTGGTCCGGCCCACTTGGGAATAGATTTTCCTCCATGTGGCCCCTGAGCTAAAATGAGTTTGACACCCCTGGTGTATATTGATGAAAACATTCTATTTAATCAATTTTAGAATAATGCTGTAACAAAATCTGGAAAAAGCGAAGGGGTCTGAATACTTTCCGAATGCACTGTATTTCAACTAATCACTTGGGAAGGATCATTTAAGTTGCAATAAAGCTAGAGGGGGTCTGATGCTGTAATGGTGTTTCATACATTACCTTTAGATCACCTATATCAGACCGCATATTGATCGCTCTATCTCAACAGGTTAGTGGTTTGTATAAATGTTCTCGCAAATGGATACCTCAGTGTACATTGCCTTCAGAAAGTATTCACACCCCTTGACTTTTTCCACATTTTGTTGTGTTACAGCCTGAATTTCAAATGGAATACATTTAGATTTTTTGTCACTGGCCTACACACAATACCCCATAATGTCAAAGTGGAATTATGTTTTTTTTTATGCTTACAATTATTTGAAAATGAAAAGCTGAAATGTCTTGAGTAAATAAGTACTCAACCCCTTTGTTATGGCAAGCCTAAATAAGTTCAGGAGTAAACGTTGTAGTTACAATACACAATACTAACCTAATTGACAGTGAAAAGAAGGAAGCTTGTACAAGCATCCTGTTTGCAATAAGGCACTAAAGTAAAACTGCAAAAAATGTGGCAAAGAAATTAACTTTATGTCCTGAATACAAAGCTTTATGTTTGAGGAAAATCCAACACAACACATTACTGAGTACCACTCTTCATATTTTCAAGCATGGTGGAGGCTGCATCATGTTATGGGTATGCTTGTCATTGAGAAGCACTATTTAGTTTTTCTGAGAATATAAGTAAATGGAATAGAGCTAAGCACAGGCATAATCCTTGAGGAAAACTTGGTTCAGTCTGCTTTCCTGGAGGCAAAAGCAACGCACACCTGTTTAGGCGAAGTGCTGGTTAGCGGAGTAGAACACTTGAAAAATAAAAGGCGAGCCGCACACTCTTGGAGCTCAGATACCATCATTTAATAACCAACAAACAGACAAACTGTCTTCATCAGGGCTTTCCAACAGACACTGGGAGACAAATTCACCTTTCAGCAATGACCTAAAACACAAGGCCAAATATACACTGGAGTTGATTACCAAGATGACATTGAATGTTCCTGAGTGGCCTAGTTACAGTTTTTGACTTAAATCTGCTTCAAAAATATATGGCAAGACTTGAAAATGGCTGTCTAGCAATGATCAACAACCAACTTGACAGAGCTTGAAGAATTTCAAAAATAATAATATGCAAATATTGTACAATCCATGTGTGCAAAGCTCATAGAGACTTACCCAGAAAGACTCACAGCTGAATTTCTTTTTTTAGAATTTTTCTTGCACTTTGACATTACAGAGTATTTTGTGTAGATCCTTGACAATTAAATCCATTTTAAACCGACTTTGTTACACAACAAAATGTAGAAAAAGTCAAGGTGTGTGAATACTTTCTGAAGGCACGATAGGTAATGTCACCAACTGGCAAATTAGAGAATACTACAGTGGATGTGTGATTTTCAAAGGGTGTGGGATCAATACTTGACCATGTGATCATTATGATCATTATTTTCCTCTGAGTTACTGCTTGGTTGCATGTTCGCTCCCATCTCTGTTAAAAGCTGTTGAGCGTTTCAAAATGAGAAGGACCCTGGATTTATGGCTGAAAAGGAGCCCCTTTGTTGTAGAACTAAGACTGTATTTATTGAGCCCAGACTCTCCCCAGAGTAGTTTAGAGTAGAAGTGGAAATGCGACCAGAGTCATGAGAGGAATTGGCAAGCAGGTTGGCAGGTAGGGGTGGCAGAGGGCAGGTAGGGGTGGCAGAGGGCGCGGAGGACTAGTCATCTGTGAGTGGCAGCAGTTTGAATACAGGTATATTTTTTGGTGTTTTTCTTTTCCATAGAAAAGTTTGTGGTCATACGCACATCCTTAAAAACATAGGTGCTTGGCTAACGAAGATCGGTTTCGGATTAAAACGTAGTCAATAATGCGGTGAATTGTGGGCCTTCTTCTTCTTTACTAGTTTTTCTTTTCTAACCTTACCTGTTAAATCTCACCTTAACCTTAAGCATGCATCTTCCTGTGGTGGAGAAGGTTAAATATAACTTTATAAATGCCTCATGAATTTAGTTCAACTGTCTTACCCCATCAGAACCCAAAATATAAGCTTGTTTTACTCTGTATAGCCTCAAAACATGGTTACAACTATAATGTTGATATAATGGATGGTCAGTCCTGTATCCATAGCACTGTCCATGAGTTTGAGTGTGTTTACATTTCTCCAGCCCCATCCGTCAGCTGTTTACATTTACATTTACATCATTTAGCAGATGCTCTTATCCAGAGCGACTTACAAATTGGTGCATTCAACTTATGATAGCCAGTGGGACAACCACTTTTTATTTTATTGTATTTTTTATGGAGGGGTGGGGGAGGGGGGGTAGAAGGATTACTTTTATACCAAATCAGTGACACTTTGTTATTGTTACAACTTCAGATGTCCGCTTTTAAGGTAAGGAAAAGCAAAAAGGGGAGGGGTTAAAACATAAAAACAAACAGTCTGAATGACAGACACTCGCAAGTAGAGCCTGTTTATCTCTCTATGTACATATCTTTCTCTGTCTCCTCTCTTCCTGTGTCATTAACCTACGGTATGTAGAGATGATTAAGTGCACATGAGCGTAAACATTAAGTTTCAAATAGATATAATCACACAGACATGGAAAAAAAGCTTTCTGTTAGGAATTCATCAGCTAACACGTGAGAGTCTCCCTGCTGTGTCCACTCCAGGTAGGACGTACTCTGCTCATTGTCTTGTTAAGATCTGGAAAACAGCCAGGTCTAACTTAATAGAATTTAAGACAACTGATTTCGCCACAGTTTTGTCTTGTCATTAGCAAACATGAAAGCAGTAAGCAAATGTATCAATTCACTCTTCACTAACCCCGCCCCCCCATAGTTATTGTTGCTATCTCTGTCAAGCTTTCACTTCTGATTCAAACATGTAGACTTATAGACGATGAACAAGACTTTCTAGACGAAGCAATAACAATGGCTGCCCATTCACTTCAATGGAAGTTGCTCAAAAGTGCATTAGCCAAAAATACAAACTTGTCATGCACCATCATCTTGCTTTACTTGCTCATTAAACAAGTGCAACCTCGACTCCATACCTCACCCACAAAATTGGCTCGCACTCTGCTGGCCCACAGCCTGGCTGTGATGTCAGAAGCATGGAAATAAAAGAAACAACTTCACCTAACTTATCATTTAAACATGAATACATCCACCAAAATAATTGAGGATGAATCAGTCCCTGTCCTAATGAGAGAATATCTCACTCTCGTCTCTATTATAGAACTATATCTCACTCTCCTCTCTATTATAGAACTATATCTCACTCTCCTCTCTATTATAGAACTATATCTCACTCTCCTCTCTATTATATAACTATATCTCACTCTCTCCTCTATTATAGAACTATATCTCACTCTCCTCTCTATTATAGAACTATATCTCACTCTCCTCTCTATTATAGAACTATATCTCACTCTCCTCTGTATTATAGAACTATATCTCACTCTCCTCTCTATTATAGAACTTGCCTCAGAGGCGAAACCTGTCACGCCCTGACTCTGGGGACTCTTTTTTATCGAGTCAGGGTGTGATTTTCTATGTTGTATTTTCTATGTTTTCTATCTAGTATGTCTAGATCTATGTTGGCCGGTGTGGTTCCCAATCAGAGGCAGCTGTCGCTCGTTCTCTCTGATTGGGGACCATACTTAGGCAGCCTATTGGCACTAGTGGGTTGTGGGATCTTGTTCCGTATAAGGTATGTTGTTTGTGTCTATGTTGGACTTCACGTTTCGTTTATTGTTTTGTCGAGTGTTTATTAAGTTTAAATAAACATGTATGCATATCACGCTGCGCCCTGGTCCGTCCCGTCATTGAACGAATGTGACAGAAGATCCCACCAAACGAGGACCAAGCAGCGTGCCCAGGTGGAGCGAATAGCCATGTCACAGGTGGGCAAATTGTGGTCATGGGAAGAGATATATTCGTGGGGAAAGGACCATGGGCTAAGGTAGATGCCCAGGCAGGAGAGGAGGAAGCCCGAGAAGCAGCCCCAATAATTTTTTTGGGGGGGGCACACGGGGTGGTTGGCGGAGCCTAGGGTTAGAGCAGAGCCAACTCCCCGTACTCACGCAAGGAAGCGTGTGACTGGGCAGGCTCCGTGTTATGTGGAGCTACGTACTGTGTCGCCAGTGCGCCGGCACAGTGCTGTACGTCCTGTGCTTGCACCACGCACGTGGGCATCCAGCCAGGACGGGGTGTGCCGGCTCAACGCTCCTGGTCTCCAGTACGCCTCCTTGTCCCGCATATCCTGCGCCAGTTCTACGAACTGTATCGCCAGTGCGCGTGCACAGCCCAGTGCGTCCTGTGCCAACGCCCCGCACGTGTAGTGCGAAAGTGGGCAGCCAGCCAGGACAGGTTGTGCCAGCTCTCCGCTCCAGACCTCCAGTCCGCCTTCACAGTCCGGTCCGGCCCGTTGCTGCTCCTCGCACCAAGCTAGTGGTGCGCGTCGCCAGCCCGATCCGGCCTGTTCCTGCTCCTCGCACCAAACCAGTGGTGTGTGTTCCCAGCCCGGCCCGGCCTGTTCCTGCTCCTCGCACCAAGCCAGTGGTGCGCGTCGCCAACCCAGCCCGGCCTGTTCCTGCTCCTCGCACCAAGCCAGTGGTGCGCGTCGCCAGTCCGGCCCGGCCCGTTCCTGCCCCTCGCACCAAGCCAGTGGTGCGTGTTCCTAGTCAGGTCCGGCCCGTGCCTGCTCCTCGCACCAGACCAGTGGTACGTTTGTCCAGTCTGGCACGGCTCGTGCCCGTTCCACCGGTGCCTGGTCCGGCACCGGTCAGCTGCTCCACTCCGGAGCCAGAGCAGTCTGCTCCACCGTTGCCTGATCCAGTTCCGGTTAGCTGTTCCACTCCGGAGCCAGAGCAGTCCGCTCCACCGGTGCCTTATTCAGCTGCTCCACTCCGGAGCCAGAGCAGTCCGCTTCACCGGTGCCTGATCCAGCTCCGGTCAGCGGCTCCACTCCGGAGCCAGAGCAGTCCGCTCCACCGGGGTCCAGTCCAGATCCGGTCAGCGGCTCCAGTCCGGAGCCTGAGCAGTCCGCTCCACCGGTGCCCGATCCAGCTCCAAGCAGTAGCTCCAGTCCAGACCCAGACGTCAGCCCCTCTCCAGGTTCGGGGTCTCCCACACCAGAGTCCAGACAGGGCTTGGAGTATAGTGGGAGGAAGGAGAGGGGAAGCAGTGCGCCGAGGTCCAGACCAGACCAGGGGCGCAACAGGGAGGCGGAGAATAGGTGGTTGTGACAAAACCACACTATGCCATTTTGTGATTTTGATATATCAGTGTGTTTTTGATCACACAAACACACTTCCTTGAGAGAAATTATCACAGTTTGGTGACAGTTTGTCACTGCCTACTCAACTGCTACTAATTTACCCGGTAGTCCTCCTCAAATCAAATCAAATTTGATTGGTCCTGTACACATATTTAGCAGATGTTATCCCAGGTGCAGTGCAATTCTTATGTTTCTGGCTCCAGTAGTGTAGTAATACCTAACAATACAAAACAATACACACAAATCCCAAAAATAGGAATTAAGAAATATCACAACGAGCAATGTCAGAGTCTGGAATATAAAAATGTATATGATGGTGTGTATGTACAGCATATGAATAGAAAAGCTGTGTACAGCAGCAGTTATATAGGATGAGCCTTGACTAGAATACAGTATATACATATAAAGTGGGTAAAACAGTATGTAAACATTATTAAAGTGACCAGTGTTCAATGACTATGTACATAGGACAACAGCCTCTAAGTTCAGGGCAGAGTACTGGGCGGAGGTTGGCTAGTGGTGACTATTTAATTGTAAGAATGCTTGTGTCTGCCATTGAATTGTGAATCCACTTTGTCCCTGTACTGTTGTTATGCCTGTTTGATTGCTTAATGGAGGGCATAGCTGGACTGTTTGTATTCGTCCATGTTCCCAGTCACCTTGCCGTGGTTAAATGCGGTGGTTCACTCTTTCAGTTTTGCACGAATGCTGCCATCTATCCACAGTTTTTGGTTTGGATGAATTCTAAATGTCACAGTGGGAACAACATCCTCTATGCCCTTCCTGATGAACTCAGTCACAGAGTCAGTGTATACATCAATACTATTCTCAGAGGCAACACGGAACATATCCCTTTCCGCATGACCAAACAATCTTGAAACATAGATTCTGATTGGTCAGACCAACGTTGAACAGTCCTTACTTTGGGTACTTCCTGTTTAAGTTTCTGCCTATAGGAGGGGAGGAGCAGAATGGAGGCGTGATCTGATTTGCTGAAGGGAGGGCAGGAGAGGGCCTTGTAGCCATCTCGGAAGAGGGAGTAGCAATGGTCAAGAGTGCTCAATGAGCGAGTAGCACAGGAGATGTGTTGATAAAACTTCGGTAGCATTTTCCTCAGATTACCTTTATTAAAGTCCCCAGCTACAATAAATATGGTCTCAGGATATACGGTTTCCAGTTTGCACAAAGTCCAGTGTAGTTCCTTGAGAGCCATCGCGATGTCGACTTGGGGGGAATATACACGGATGTGACGAAGACCGAAGATAATTCTCTAGGGAGGTAATGCGGTCGGCCTTTGATGGTGAGGTATTTCAGATAGAGAGAACAAAGGACTTGAGTTCCTGTACATTACCACAATCACAGTTAATCATGAAACATACACCTCCACCTTTCTTTTTCCCAGAGAGTTCTTTCTTCCTGTCCGGGGACAATATATCCAGAGAAAGCCATGATTCCGTGAAACAGAGTATGTTACACTCCGTGATATCTCTCTAGAAGGACATCCTCACCCTTGGCTTGTCTCCTTTATTGTCCAGGGGACTGAACATTAGCAAGTAATGTACTTGGAAGCGGTGGATGGTATGCACGCCTCCTGAGTCAGACTCAAAGCCCACTCCTTATTCGTCTTCTCTGTTGATGGCGTCTTGGAGTAGCCCCTGGGATGAATGGAATTAGCCCGGGGAGTTCAAACAAAGGATCCAATTCAGGAAGGTGACCGGCGATCTAATATCCCAAAGTTATTTTTGGCTGTAGGTAATAATGCAAGAAACGTTCGGAGCAATTTCTTTTTAGAAATAACACAAGCACTAAAATGCTGCGAAGTTGGCTAGGCGCTAGAAACAGGGCGACCATGTTTGTCAGCGCCATCTTGTAAGCTCCAGTTTATCAGTTTAGGGGGATAGAAGGGGGAGGTTTGACACCACCTAATGTAGTTTAACTACAAAGATGAATTGTGTCGGCTGTTTATTGAGCTTCACCCTGGGATAGTCCATAAATACTTGCTAGTATATTAAAACATTATAACATTAGGATAATCATGTCAGTTCTAGTAAGTTTGGATGGCAAACAGATGAATAGTCGTTACAGGTACTTTTGTTATAGTAAAATGTTTAACAAAAGCATAGTGTCTTGCCTCTGGAATGTTCTACATGTTAAGAGAAGGGTTAGGGTCATCTACATTTTTATGGAGTCCATTGATGATATGACATTTTATTAGGTAACTGATCATTTCTCTCACTCACCATTTTCTAGGTGGATCTCCTTAATTAACGATATTCAAATGTCATTGCCCCTAAACCTGGTTTGATTGTATAGTAATAATGGGAGATTAATGAAATACAAGACCATGTGACCTGGCAAAACGGGATTCCTAGACCATGTGACCTGGCAAAACTGATTCCTTGACCATGTGACCTGGCAAAATGGGATTCCTAGTCAGATCACATGGTCAGGAAAAACTCCTATCTTTTGGTAGTCCTACTGTACTGTACACACAGTCAACCAGTGTGTGAAGATATCCCTCTGATATCCCAGCTAGTCAGACAGAGAAATGTTAGAATCGGTATTTGGTGAAACTGCCATGTCCATTTGGGATATTACACAGCAAAGAAGTTACTGCAAACAGCCGAGTACACGCAACAGTGACCTGACTGGTCCAGATCCACTCAGACCATCACAGTTCAACAGCTGGGGTCCTGACTGATCCAGATTCACTCAGACCGTCACAGTTCAACAGCTGGGGTTCAATCTCTGCTAATCTGACACATCCAGGAAATGGAACAAGCTAACATTTTAAAAGAAAAAGGAAGTGAAGCATCTAGACCCCTGATCAGAGTCATCCAACTGGACATAGTTAAGTGGGGCCTTGCTGTCCAGGATGGTTGGTTGATTAATGGGTTGGAACTGATGGAGGGAAACATGCACTAATGGATTGATCTTCCCGAGCAGGAAGAACTCAGTGAATCAAACTTCCCCTTTAAAATGCAATTTACTGCCCTGGCCAATTTACTCCCCCCCCCTGCTTCTTGTCCATCAGTGATATCCCATGTCAAGCGAACAGGTAGGAGGTGGGAGTAGGGTGGGGCGACATTTGGATGAGGAGAGGGTGGGTGGTTGAGGCATGGAGAGAGGGGGGGCGAAGAGGGGATGGAGATATGTGGGGAGGAGGGAAGTGAGGTAGCGGTTGGCGGAGGTTTGGGTCAGGGCCGGATCCTCATCCATCACCCGGTGAAGTTATTTAATTTCTGCCTGGCAGGTCGGGCTACCCTGGGGGATGTTCTGGATCAGGGCACAGCAATCACTATCCATCTCCGCTCATTTAGCACACCGTGCCAGCCATGCCGGCCCCCCTCCAGCCACATCGCTCCACCATACAGACACACCTGCCTACTGTCAGTCAGGGCCTGGCACATGCAGTGCTGCATTAACACCAGGTCCCCCCCCCCCCCCCCCCCCCCCACCCCCTCCCTCCCTCCCTCCCTCCCTCCCTTTCTTTCCCAGCCACAGCTCTGTCTGTGTTGAGGTGTAGCCATTGGACAGCGACAGAGAGCAAGGGGCTAACATGACAGACACAAATCCCTGGTTTTCACTGAGCAGTTATTTCAGGTCAT
This sequence comes from Coregonus lavaretus, assembly GCF_964263955.1. Lineage (NCBI taxonomy): Eukaryota > Metazoa > Chordata > Actinopteri > Salmoniformes > Salmonidae > Coregonus > Coregonus lavaretus. The sequence goes on along the minus strand of NC_140019.1, from coordinate 31,930,996 downwards.
GTTGAAGATGGTATAGGCTCAGTACTGTGATGTTGGGGAAGAGAGAAGCTGTTGAGAGACTTCACCATTCATAACTTAGAGACCACACTTCATAACCTTATCCATCCACTGTGTCCACATTTTCTGAAAGGATTTGCTGGTCCCTCCCTATATCCTAATCATTTGACAGATATTATTTTAAAATAATATGTATTTATTTTAAGACCAATATTGATGCCATAAGTCAATGGTGCCACCTGTCAATGATTTTAGAGGGCAGGATAATGATGATTTAAATGGTTTCACTGTAAAGGTCGTTTTACATTATAGAATGTGTCCCGACTGTCACAAAGTGTCCTTTAATCGTCTACACCTGTCTAAACATGTGGGCACAATCAGAATGTGGACAAGATCAGGACACAGAACCTGTGTTAGCGCCTAGTATAAACAGGACTATAGACTTTACATATCATTACCATGGCCAGAACCCCCTCCGGTTTTGTGTCAGAGAGTCATCTGTTGCTGGATGAATGACAAGGGAGGTGATATGCTGACAAAACGCACAAAGAGTAAGCAAAAAGTAGAGATTAGTTGTTCTTTTGATTGACAAAAACAGACAATGATGTACGTCATATACGATTTCATCTGTGCTCCTGCGTCTGTGTGGCCGCGGCCTTAAACATTCGTTGAACATGTCAGTTCCATGGAGAGCTCCTCACCCAGTCATACAGCTGGGTTCTCTAGTCAGTCCCATGGAGAGCTCCTCACCCAGTCATACAGCTGGGTTCTCTAGTCAGTCCCATGGAGAGCTCCTCACCCAGCAATACTGCTCCTCACCCAGTCATACAGCTGGGCTCTCTAGTCAGTTCCATGGAGAGCTCCTCACCCAGCCATACAGCTGGGTTCTCTAGTCAGTCCCATGGAGAGCTCCTCACCCAGCCATACTGCTCCTCACCCAGCCATACAGCTGGGTTCTCTAGTCAGTCCCATGGAGAGCTCCTCACCCAGCCATACAGCTGGGCTCTCTAGTCAGTCCCATGGAGAGCTCCTCACCCAGCCATACAGCTGGGTTCTCTAGTCAGTCCCATGGAGAGCTCCTCACCCAGCCATACAGCTGGGTTCTCTAGTCAGTCCCATGGAGAGCTCCTCACCCAGCCATACAGCTGGGCTCTCTAGTCAGTGCCATGGAGAGCTCCTCACCCAGCCATACTGCTCCTCACCCAGCCATACTGCTCCTCACCCAGCCATACAGCTGGGTTCTCTAGTCAGTCCCATGGAGAGCTCCTCACCCAGCCATACTGCTCCTCACCCAGCCATACTGCTCCTCACCCAGCCATACAGCTGGGTTCTCTAGTCAGTCACATGGAGAGCTCCTCACCCAGCCATACTGCTCCTCACCCAGCCATACAGCTGGGTTCTCTAGTCAGTCCCATGGAAAGCTCCTCACCCAGCCATACAGCTGGGTTCTCTAGTCAGTCCCATGGAGAGCTCCTCACCCAGCCATACAGCTGGGTTCTCTAGTCAGTCCCATGGAGAGCTCCTCACCCAGCCATACAGCTGGGTTCTCTAGTCAGTCCCATGGAGAGCTCCTCACCCAGCCATACAGCTGGGTTCTCTAGTCAGTCCCATGGAGAGCTCCTCACCCAGCCATACAGCTGGGTTCTCTAGTCAGTCCCATGGAGAGCTCCTCACCCAGCCATACAGCTGGGTTCTCTAGTCAGTTCCATGGAGAGCTCCTCACCCAGCCATACAGCTGGGTTCTCTAGTCAGTCCCATGGAGAGCTCCTCACCCAGCCATACAGCTGGGTTCTCTAGTCAGTCCCATGGAGAGCTCCTCACCCAGCCATACTGCTCCTCACCCAGCCATACAGCTGGGTTCTCTAGTCAGTCCCATGGAGAGCTCCTCACCCAGCCATACAGCTGGGCTCTCTAGTCAGTCCCATGGAGAGCTCCTCACCCAGCCATACTGCTCCTCACCCAGCCATACAGCTGGGTTCTCTAGTCAGTCCCATGGAGAGCTCCTCACCCAGCCATACTGCTCCTCACCCAGCCATACAGCTGGGTTCTCTAGTCAGTCCCATGGAGAGCTCCTCACCCAGCCATACAGCTGGGCTCTCTAGTCATTCAACAACAGTGGTCAACTCATTCATACTTATCTTGTAGATCAGTAAACTAATGCAGTTTGCAACCCATCAACTGCTTTGTAGAAACCTGATTCGCTTTAGCTCCAACAATGGAGCTGTTATTCGCTTGAGTGGGAGATGATATTCATGTAGTAATTATAATATCAGACACATGGATTAATGCTTGTCTAGTCAATGCCATGGTCTGGTGGTGTAGGAACATGTATGGCTCCCCATTGCATTTGTTTGGTTATCTAGAGGTCCAACTGTGGCAGAAGTGGATTGAGTCATACTTTCACAGTCATTTTCAAAAGGTGACATGAGTGGTTATATCCATCCAGAAGACAATACTGTATAGTCTTCTATTGTAAAAATGATCATGGTGGTAATTTGTTATCATAGTACTTGATTTATAGAATGCTAAGTGACTTTATAAAAGCAAAATTTTTGTTGGAACATTCCCATCTCAAGGACTATTGGTTACTTCAACTTATGTCCATTTGGCATTAAATCGTCTGAAAGTTCTTCAACTTTTCGAAAGTCTGATTTTTTTTAAATTGAACCCAAAGTAAATCATATTATAACTTAAATAATGATTTCCTGACTCAAACCATTGTACAACAACATTGGAAAGCTCAAAGCATTGTTTTGAAATAAGACTGGAGTGGGCCTTTAAGACGATGTGAAACAAACTCTGCACTACTCTGAAAGACAGTGTTCTGACGGTGTAGTTCAGGGAAGAAGCTCTCTTTCCTGGCTCTGTGATCTCCAGTTTGTCTCCCAGCAGTTAGGCTAATTTCACCCGGCGGGAATCCTTTTGAAAGCCATCCCAGTGCAATCACAGAGAAACAAAACTTTTGTCTGTGATTGCTGAGTTGAAACTGAGATTGACATCTTGTCGGGATGTGTAGATCTCCTTCCTTACAAATCAGAGAGAGAGAGAGAAAGATGGAGGAAGAGAGAGGAAGGGAGTGTGAACGTTTTGAGAGATAATCAGAATCCTATGCTAGATCTTCCCTGTACATATTTTCTTCATGTCAATACCAGATTAATCTAAACAGATTATTCAGAACTGTGGAGATGGATAGAGTCTTCATGCACCTCATAAAACTCAGGGAAGGGAGTGCTGTACTTTTGAAGGCCATGCAGTTCACCTCTGTGGTCTCACTGCAGTCAGGGTCAATCATTGGGGATGTCTATATTAGGGTAAATATGTCAATATGCCAAAATATTACCTCCATATATTGCTATCCCTTAAACCCAAAAGATACAGACAAAATGTGGAGACAGGAGACACATTATAATACCAGGGGTGGATGTACTTAACCATGATCAGAAAGTGATAAGCTCATCTTGTTGAAAGTGTAAAAGTTGCATTCGGAAAGTATTCAGACCCCTTGACTTTTTCCACATTTCGTTACATTACAGCCTTTTTCTAAAATGGATTAAATTGTTTTCCCCCCTCATCAATCTACACACAGTACCCCATTATGAGAAAACAAAAACTGGTTTGTAGAAATGTTTGCACATTTATAAAAAATTACGAACTGAAATATTACATTAACATAAGTATTCAGACCCTTTACTCAGTACTTTGTAGAAGCACCTTTGGCAGCGATTACAGCCTTGACTCTTCTTGGGTTTGATGCTACAAGCTTGGCACACCTGTATTTGGGGAGTTTCTCCCATTCTTCTCTGCAGATCCTCTCAAGCTCTGTCAGGTTGGATGGGGAGCATCGCTGCACAGCTATTTTCAGGTCTCTCCAGAGATGTTCGATCGGGTTCAAGTCCGGGCTCTGGCTGAGCTACTCAAGGACATTCAGACACTTGACACGTAGCCACTCCTGCGTTGTCTTGGCTGTGTGCTTAGGGTCGTTGTCCTGTTGGAAGGTGAACCTTCGACCCAGTCTGAGCTCCTGAGTGCTCCGGAGCAGGTTTTCATCAACGATCTCTCTGTACTTTGCTCCGTTCATCTTTCCATCAATCCTGACTGGTCTCCCAGTCTCTGCCGCTGAAAACATCCCCACAGCATGATGCTGCCACCACCATGCTTCACTGTAGGGATGGTGCCAGGTTTTTTCCGTAATTATGTAAACAAGGTATTTCTGTTTTTTCTTTTTAATAAAACCTGTTTTCGCTTTGTCATTAGGGGGTATTGTGTGTAGATTTATGAGGAAAAAATGGTATTTAATCATTTTTAGAATAAAGGCTGTAACGTAACAAAATGTTGAAAAAGTCAAGTGGTCTGAATACTTTCCGCGTGCACTGTGCCAAGTGTAGATGATCCCTTTGCTTTCATTGTTTTATTACAAAATGACTCTTTAGCCATTCCCTAGTTTCTCCTCCCACATTATAATCAATCATCATCAACCAGACGATAACATAGTATAAGGGAATAAATCAACTTTCAAGGCATTTCTAACACTTCCTTAGTCAATGATGAAGGGTTAAGCTGTATTTATGATGGATTAACCTGCATTTAGGATGAAGGATTAACCTGCATTCATGATGAAGGATTAATCTGCATTTATGATGAAGGACTAACCTGCATTTATATGGGAAACAACATAAAGTCTAGGATTTGGTAGTTGTAGTCATTTATTCAGGGTGCAACATCAGTGACAACACCAATGAATATTATAATACAAATAAATATTCAAATTGCATCTAAAATGTATGCAGATCCTTAGGGAAGTTAATTTATAGGCCTTTTTACACCATGCATTAACATGTGGTTTGAATATCTGATCAAGATGATCCAATCACGATCGCATCTACACATGGTGTTAATTATATTCTCAGATTAAGTTCTTGTCCTAGATTTTAGGATGGACATGTTAACTAGGGGCACCTCGCCCTATGGTAGGTGAATCATAATATAATATGATATGCCATTTAGCAGACGCTTTTATCCAAAGCGACTTACAGTCATGCGTGCATACATTTTTGTGTATGGGTGGTCCCGGGGATCGAACCCGTTACCTTGGCGTTAGAAGCGCCGTGCTCTACCAGCTGAGCTACAGAGGACCTTGAATCTATACATTTTAAGTCCCGCTAACTTGGATATTTAAGCTACATTGACTTTTTAAAGTTTATTTTGACTGTGTATGTCATTCAACATTTATTTGTAAAACCTACTATAAACTGCACCATGCATTCAAAGCCAATGTCAAATATGCCTACAGTGAAGGAAAAAAGTATTTGATCCCCTGCTGATTTTGTACCTTTGCCCACTGACAAAGAAATGATCAGTCTATAATTTTAATGGTAGGTTGATGTGAACAGTGAGATACAGAATAACAACAAAAAAATCCAGAAAAACGCATGTCAAAAATTTTATAAATTGATTTGCATTTTATTGAGGGAAATAAGTATTTGACCCCCTCTCAATCAGAAAGATTTCTGGCTCCCAGGTATCTTTTATACAGGTAACGAGCTGAGATTAGGAGCACACTCTTAAAGGGAGTGCTCCTAATCTCAGCTTGTTACCTGTATAAAAGACACCTGTGCACAGAAGCAATCAATCAATCAGATTCCAAACTCTCCACCATGGCCAAGACCAAAGAGCTCTCCAAGGATGTCAGGGACAAGATTGTAGACCTACACAAGGCTGGAATGGGCTACAAGACCATCGCCAAGCAGCTTGGTGAGAAGGTGACAACAGTTGGTGCGATTATTCGCAAATGGAAGAAACACAAAATAACTGTCAATCTCCCTCGGCCTGGGGCTCCATGCAAGATCTCACCTCGTGGAGTTGCAATGATCTTGAGAACGGTGAGGAAACAGCCCAGAACTACACAGGAGGATCTTGTCAATGATCTCAAGGCAGCTGGGACCATAGTCACCAAGAAAACAATTGGTAACACATTACGCCGTGAAGGACTGAAATCCTGCAGCGCCCGCAAGGTCCTCCTGCTCAAGAAAGCACATATACAGGGCCGTCTGAAGTTTGCCAATGAACATCTGAATGATTCAGAGGAGAACTGGGTGAAAGTGTTGTGGTCAGATGAGACCAAAATCGAACTCTTTGGCATCAACTCAACTCGCCGTGTTTGGAGGAGGAGGAATGCTGCCTATGACCCCAAGAACACCATCCCCACCGTCAAACATGGAGGTGGAAACATTATGCTTTGGGGGTGTTTTTCTGCTAAGGGGACAGGACAACTTCACTGTATCAAAGGGACGATGGACGGGGCCATGTACCGTCAAATCTTGGGTGAGAACCTCCTTCCCTCAGCCAGGGCATTGAAAATGGGTCGTGGATGGGTATTCCAGCATGACAATGACCCAAAACACACAGCCAAGGCAACAAAGGAGTGGCTCAAGAAGAAGCACATTAAGGTCCTGGAGTGGCCTAGCCAGTCTCCAGACCTTAATCCCATAGAAAATCTGTGGAGGGAGCTGAAGGTTTGAGTTGCCAAACGTCAGGCTCGAAACCTTAATGACTTGGAGAAGATCTGCAAAGAGGAGTGGGACAAATTCCCTCCTGAGATGTGTGCAAACCTGGTGGCCAGATACAAGAAACGTCTGACCTCTGTGATTGCCAACAAGGGTTTTGCCACCAAGTACTAAGTCATGTTTTGCAGAGCGGTCAAATACTTATTTCCCTCATTAAAATGCAAATCAATTTATAACATTTTTGACATGTGTTTTTCGGGATTGTTTTGTTGTTATTCTGTCTCTCACTGTTCAAATAAACCTACCATTAAAATTATAGACTGATCATTTCTTTGTCAGTGGGCAAACGTACAAAATTGGCAGGGGATCAAATACTTTTTTCCCTCACTGTATATTCCAGTTAAGAGAGTATAATTCAATATTGGGAAATTATAAATAAAGATGTAATCATTAGAAAGCAGTGATTTTCTACTGTTCCTTCATAAAACATAGAAATAAACACAATTCATTTGTAGGCCTAATGTTTATCTCAATCAATTTAAGAAAATACTTTCTGGTATTAAAATATGCTGTATTTGTGAGCACCAGTGCAGGAGGATGAAACAGGTTTGTCTCAGTCCTAGAATCTTGTGTTGTGTGATTCGATATCTTAGCCACGTCGTCAAATATGTGCACTGTTAGGACAGCAAGACAAAAAATGTCATGAATGGTGATCATTAAATGTGAACGTGTTTTCCGACATCTTTTAGTGTATCCGAGGCTAAAGTATTTTTTGATTTCCAGAACTGTGGGAAGATGTAGACAGTAAAATGATTGAGATGGGGCTGGAATCCCCACGTCAGGGGATGTATGTGGTCCGGAGAGGGTTAACCACTATGCTAGACCCCGGCACGGGGCTTCTTTCTTTTCTTAATGAATCCTGACTTAAATCACAAGCTGAGGGAAATGTCTCTCTTTTCCTCTCCCGATAGTCGGACATTGAATTCTATAGCATGAGAACCTCTCTTTAGGATCACTGTGGGTGGCTGGGGGGCCGCTGCAGATATTGGCTCAGATTTATGTCTGGATGTGGTATTTGTGTGCGAAAACTGGTGTCTTTGTACTGGTGTCTGAGAACGTGTGTGTGTGTGTATGTGTGTGTGTGTGTGTGTGTGATAGAGAAACAATGAGAGAGTGCGAGACACACACACACACACACAGATATGAAAAATGAGGCAAATGCCCATTTCTCTGAAAGGTTTGGGATGGATATTGAGGGACTCAACTGTTTCTATGGCAACCAGAGCCCATTTACTCCCCATGGTGTGTGTGCGTGTGCTTGAGAAGGCCGCGATAAAGTAGAAGAGGAAGCATATTAGAATTCAGTGAAATATCAAAGCTGACTGGGTTCTCACAAACACACCTGGTTCTATTGTCAGGTTTGATGGATGCGGAGTGTGTTGTCACAGTCGGGTTATTAGAAATACCATCACCCTGAGGCTGAGCAAAGTGCCAGCATGACCCTCATTAGATTGGAACATCGGTATTCTTCTAAATAAGAGTCAGTGGGGGGGAAGGGGAAAGCAAAACAGTGTAAAAACAAAATGGCTTCTATACCACTTTCTCCCTTTTAGTCTCAGCCCAACTGTGTCGTTCTGTGTCCCCCAATTCCCTGTCTCCCCTCCGGAGAAAACAGACTGAAAATGACGTGACACTCAACAGAAAAAACCCTCTGAATACTGAGAAGTCAAAAGTCAAATGCAGATATGGTCGGTGGGGCCTTGGAGTGGAATCTTTCCAGAGTACATGGTTGGTGCTCCTGTCTGTGCCTCCTAAAAAAAAAAACAATTCAAAGGAAGACAAAAAGAGGGGCCTTGCCACTCTTTGAACCTGTAGCGAGCAGATAGCTTTTACCTCTGAGCAGCGTGAGCTTCCATACTATACAGAGCCTGCCTGCCACAGCGTAGAGCATTCATTCCCTCTTTATCTGTCTGCGACTTGACTGGTCTTTCTGCACTGTGAGGTTAAGACCCGACAATGTGTCTCCGGGAGGGAAGAAAAGATAAAAACACATGAACAATGTGAATGTCATTTCTGAAGAGGCTTGAACAAGCCAGCGTGAGAGCGCCTCATATTGCAGCCTCACCGCCCTATTGTTCCCTGCCTTGCTGCGACTCAATGTGATTGGTCTCCCAGGTGACGGCTCGCACTTCCTGATGCGAGTGTCCTATTGGACAAATTTAGATTGTGGAAGTTTAAAAGAAAAAAACTGAATTCCATAGAAATAAGAGGAGAGAAAGAGGGAGATATATTCTTGTTTAAATAACTAGGGATAAAAGAGGGAAGGTTTTTCTAAATGGTATAATTAGTACATTAATTGTGAAGTCACCTGATCACCTATTATGTCGTCCCAATATCTTTATACTGTTTTTTGAAGTGAAAGTCAAAATGATAGAGAAGCAGTCCCACTCTTTCCAATCACATTTTATTTACCACATGCGCCGAATACAACCGGTGTAGACTTTACAGTGAAATGCTTGCTTATGAACCTTTCCCAACGAGGCAGAGTATAAAAAAAGAACGATACAAAATAAAATAGTAAATAACACAAAAGGAATCAAATCAAATACACAAGAATTGAGCTATACACAGGGAGTACCAGTACCAGATCAATGTGCAGAGGTACAATGTATTTGAGGTAGATATATACATGAAGGCAGGGTAAAGGGACTAGGCATCAGGATAGATAATAATAAGGTATTTGAGGTAGATATATACATGAAGGCAGGGTAAAGGGACTAGGCATCAGGATAGATAATAATAAGGTATTTGAGGTAGATATATACATGAAGGCAGGGTAAAGGGACTAGGCATCAGGATATATAGTAATAAGGTATTTGAGGTAGATATATACATGAAGGCAGGGTAAAGGGACTAGGCATCAGGATAGATAATAATAAGGTATTTGAGGTATATATATATATATACATGAAGGCAGGGTAAAGGGACTAGGCATCAGGATAGATAATAATAAGGTATTTGAGGTATATATATATATATACATGAAGGCAGGGTAAAGGGACTAGACATCAGGATAGATAATAATAAGGTATTTGAGGTAGATATGTACATGAAGGCAGGGTAAAGTGACTAGGCATCAGGATAGATAATAATACGGTATTTGAGGTATATATATATATATACATGAAGGCAGGGTAAAGGGACTAGACATCAGGCTAGATAATAATACAAGTAAAATAAAGAACAGAGTATCAGCAGCATATGATGAGTGTAAAAGTGTGTGTGAGGGATTTGTGTGGGACTGACAGTGTAGTGTGTGTGAGTGAGTGTATATATAGTGTGTCTATAAAGTCTAGTGAGTAATGCGTAGAGTCAGTGCAGATAGTTTGGGTACCATTAATTGACTATTTAGCAGTCTGGCTATTTAGCAGTCTTTTGGTTTGGGGGTAGAAGCTGTTGCAGAGCTTGTTTGTCCGAGGCCCGATGCTCCGGTACCGTTTGCCGGAGGGGAGCAGAGTGAACAATCTATGGCTTGGGTGGCTGGAGTCTTTGGTGATCTTTGTTAATCTTCCTCTGACACTGCCTGTTATAGGGGTCCTGGATGGCAAGGAGCTCAGCCTAAGTCATGTACTGGGCTGTCCACACCACCCTTTGTAGCACTTTGCGGTCAAGGGCGGTGCAATTGCCATAGCAAGCCGTGATGCAGCCAGTCAAGATGCTCTCGATGGTGCAGCTGTATAACTTTTTGAGGATCTGAGGGCCCACGCCAAATCTTTTCAGCCTCATGAGGGGGAAGAGGCGCTGCTGTGCCCTCTTCACCACTGTGCGGGTTTATGTGGACCATGTTAAGTCCTTAGTGATGTGGACTGTCGGCGATCAGGCCTACCACCGTCGTGTTGTCAGAAAACTTGATGATGGTGTTGGAATCGTGTACGGCCACGCAGTCATAGGTGAACAGGGAGTACAGGTGGGGACTAAGCACACACCCTTGTGGGGCCCCGTGTTGAGGGTCAGCGTGGTGGAGGTGATGTTGCCTACCCTCACCACCTGGTGGTTGCCCGTCAGGAAGTCCAGGATCCAGTTGCAGAGGGAGGTTTTCAGTCCCAGGGTCCTTAGCTTGGTGATGAGCTTGAGGGGACTATGGTGTTGAATGCTGAGCTGTACACAATGAACAGCATTCTCACATAGTTATTTTCCCTCTTGTCCAGGTGGGAGAGGGCAGTGTGAAGTACAATTGAGATCGCGTCATCTGTGGATCTGTTGGGGCGGTGGTATTTTGAGAGAAGTTTCTCCCCCATTCATTGGATGATGCAAGACTACACTGGAGCTTGTGTCCTCATGCTTTGGATGACAACTTTCAACGTAAAAACATTCCACATTTTTTACCTCAACAGTGAATTCACGCCTTGAGTTTTTTCTAAACACATAAAAAACATGCATAGCAATCTGCCTGCATCATATACGGAATGATAACAATGTAAAGTCACCCAAGTTAGATTATTCTTTCAACCTCAACAGATAGAGATACAACGGATTTATAAGTTGACAAATACTTGAGGTTATTTAAGGACAGGCAAGACTTTAAAGTGTAAGAAATACTTTGGAGTAGCCACAAGAGTGAAGCCACTGACAGAATCAAATAGCAAAAGCAAAATGGGGAGTTGGACCTGTGTAAACTTTTTCTAGTGTTTCCTCATTCAAACTAATTCATTCTTTCTGTCAGTTCCCCCACCATTTCTGCCACATTCCTCCATACAGAATGGCCACTATTGTCAAGAGAATAAGTTATTGGTGTATAAGCTCTTCATTCATCCGTGGTAGACTGGGAAATCAAATACATATGTTTGTGCAAAAGTCAGAAAATCTACAGTTGGACTGAGTTGATAACTTCGAGAGTGTTTAAAAAAAAAATCAATGAATCTTTTAATCCTTCCCAGGTGTCAACTACTCTCTCATCTGCAGCAAATCCATGAAGTTCTAGTAGAGGAATAAGGAGAATTGTTAGATGGAGTTGTAGATTTGAGTAGTGTAGCCATCTACTGTGTATCTACTGTCTATCCTCTATCTACTGTGTATCTACTGTGTATCCAATGTATATCTACTGTGTATCTACTGTCTATCTACTGTGTATCTACTGTCTATCTACTGTCTACTGTCTATCTACAGTGTATATACTGTCTATCTACAGTGTATATACTGTCTATCTACTGTGTATCTACTGTCTATCTACTGTATACTGTCTATCTACAGTGTATATACTGTGTATCTACTATATATCTACCTACTGTGTATCTACTGTCTATCTACTGTCTATCTACTGTGCATCTACTGTCTATCTACTGTGTATATACTGTCTATCTACTGTGTGTATACTGTCCATCTACTGTGTATATACGGTCTATCTACTGTCTATCTACTGTCTATCTACTGTGTATCTACTGTCTATCTACTGTCAATCTACTGTCAATCTACTGTCTATCTACTGTCTCTCTACTGTGTATCTACTGTCTATCTTCTTTGTATCTACTGCCTATCTACTGTCTATCTACTGTGTATATACTGTCTATCCTCTATCTACTGTCTATCTACTGTCAATCTACTGTGTATATACTGTCTATCGACTGTCTAGTTACTGTCTCTCTACTGTCTATCTACTGTGTATATACTGTCTATCTACTGTCTATCGACTGTATCTACTGTCTATCTACCTACTGTGTATCTACTGTCTATATACTGTCTATCTACTGTGTATCTACTGTCTTTCTACTGTGTATCTACTGTGTATCTACTCTCTATCTACTTGTATCTTCTGTCTATCTACTGTCTAACTACCTATTGTTTATCTACTGTGTATCTACTCTCTATCTACTTGTATCTACTGTCTATCTACTTTGTATCTACTGTCTATCTACTGTCTATATACTGTGTATCTACTGTCTATCTACTGTTTAACTACCTATTGTGTATCTACTGTCTGTCTACTGTGTATATACTGTCTGTATTCTGTGTATCTACTGTCTATCTACTGTCTATCTACTGTTTAACTACCTATTGTCTATCTACTGTCTATCTACTGTCTATCTACTGTTTAACTACCTATTGTCTATCTACTGTCTATCTACTGTGTATCTACTGTCTGTCTACTGTGTATCTACTGTCTGTCTACTGTGTATCTACTGTCTATCTACTGTCTATCTACTGTCTATCGACTGTATATCTACTGTCTATCTACCTACTGTGTATCTACTGTCTATATACTGTCTATCTACTGTGTATCTACTGTCTTTCTACTGTGTATCTACTGTGTATCTACTCTCTATCTACTTGTATCTTCTGTCTATCTACTGTCTAACTACCTATTGTTTATCTACTGTGTATCTACTCTCTATCTACTTGTATCTACTGTCTATCTACTGTGTATCTACTGTCTATCTACTGTCTATCTACTGTTTAACTACCTATTGTGTATCTACTGTCTGTCTACTGTGTATCTACTGTGTATCTACTGTCTGTCTACTGTGTATCTACTGTCTATCTACTGTTTAACTACCTATTGTCTATCTACTGTCTATCTACTGTCTATCTACTGTTTAACTATCTATTGTATATCTACTGTCTATCTACTGTGTATCTACTGTCTGTCTACTGTGTATCTACTGTCTGTCTACTGTGTATCTACTGTTTATCTACTGTGTATATGCTGTCTATCGACTGTTTATCTACTCTGTATCTACTTTGTACATACTGTCTATCTACTGCCTATCGACTGTCGATCTATTGTGTATCTACTGTCTATCTACTGTCCATCTTTATGTTAGTTTTTGATTCAGAAACAACTTTCTGTGTACATACTGTTCAAGGGATCTACCTTAATCCCATGTGCATATGTACCTCTTTCTTATTTCTATGTATTGTCAATTTAAATACTGAAAACCATGAATACGTTTCGAATATGCATATATCAGGTGTGACGTATGCCCTTCATTACTGTGCATGCTTTTGCCATAATGGAGTGTTACTAATTGATTGATTCATGGAGCAATGTGATTGGCTCTGTTTATAACCCTTGTTTCATTTTTTTGAGGTGTGGCTGCCCAGGAGAAGGAGCAGGTGAGAGGGAAGCTACGTTGTTTGAAGCTGTGTCCGAGCTCCTTTGGAAGCCTTGACAATGATTATGTTGAAATGCTTTCCCTCTACCTGCACTGAAACCTGCTTTTGTTTGATGTAATTGCTTGTATGTGTGTTGTTATTCTCCCTCCATTTGTGCTAACGCTACGAAACTGAACCTGGGAGATGAATAAAACAAACTGTGAATTCTGACATGCCTCTGATCCTCATTTCATTTTCTTCCACTCCACCCCAAACTGAAAGAACCTGTGTAGCCAATGGTAGTGTTATTCAGACCTCCCTATGCTCTTGGTGTAAACCTAGGGTGGTGTAGTCGGATCTATGGTACTGAACTGAGTTCAGTCACAGCCCCTCTGTTAGGTTGTGACACATACAATATACACTGCTCAAAAAAATAAAGGGAACACTAAAATACCACATCCTAGATCTGAATGAATGAAATAATCTTATTAAATAATTTTTCCTTTACATAGTTGAATGTGCTGACAACAAAATCACACAAAAATTATCAATGGAAATCAAATGTATCAACCCATGGAGGTCTGGATTTGGAGTCACCCTCAAAATTAAAGTGGAAAACCACACTACAGGCTGATCCAACTTTGATGTAATGTCCTTAAAACAAGTCAAAATGAGGCTCAGTAGTGTGTGTGGCCTCCACGTGCCTGTATGACCTCCCTACAACGCCTGGGCATGCTCCTGATGAGGTGGCGGATGGTCTCCTGAGGGATCTCCTCCCAGACCTGGACTAAAGCATCCGCCAACTCCTGGACAGTCTGTGGTGCAACGTGGCGTTGGTGGATGGAGCGAGACATGATGTCCCAGATGTGCTCAATTGGATTCAGGTCTGGGGAACGGGAGGTCCATAGCATCAATGCCTTCCTCTTGCAGGAACTGCTGACACATTCCAGCCACATGAGGTCTAGCATTGTCTTGCATTAGGAGGAACCCAGGGCCAACCGCACCAGCATATGGTCTCACAAGGGGTCTGAGGATCTCATCTTGGTACCTAATGGCAGTCAGGCTACCTCTGGCGAGCACATGGAGGGCTGTGCGGCCCCCCAAAGAAATGCCACCCCACACCATGACTGACCCACCGCCAAACCGGTCATGCTGGAGGATGTTGCAGGCAGCAGAACGTTCTCCACGGCGTCTCCAGACTCTGTCACGTCTCTCACATGTGCTCAGTGTGAACCTGCTTTCTTCTGTGAAGAGCACAGGGCGCCAGTGGCAAATTTGCCAGTCTTGGTGTTCTCTGGCAAATGCCAAATGTCCTGCACGGTGTTGGGCTGTAAGCACAACCCCCACCTGTGGACGTCGGGCCCTCATACCACCCTCATGGAGTCTGTTTCTGACCATTTGAGCAGACACATGCACATTTGTGGCCTGCTGGAGGTCATTTTGCAGGGCTCTGGCAGTGCTCCTCCTGCTCCTCATTGCACAAAGGCGGAGGTAGCAGTCCTGCTGCTGGGTTGTTGCCCTCCTACGG
This sequence comes from Coregonus lavaretus, assembly GCF_964263955.1. Lineage (NCBI taxonomy): Eukaryota > Metazoa > Chordata > Actinopteri > Salmoniformes > Salmonidae > Coregonus > Coregonus lavaretus. The sequence goes on along the minus strand of NC_140019.1, from coordinate 31,915,879 downwards.
CCTCCTCCACGTCTCCTGATGTACTGGCCTGTCTCCTGGTACTACGCTGACAGACACAGCAAACCTTCTTGCCACAGCTCGCATTGATGTGCCATCCTCGATGAGCTGCACTACCTGAGCCACTTATGTGGGTTGTAGACTCCGTCTCATGCTACGACTAGAGTGAAAGCACGCCAGCATTCAAAAGTGACCAAAACATCAGCCAAGAAGCATAGGAACTGAGAAGTGGTCTGTGGTCACCACCTGCAAAACCAGTCCTTTATTGGGGGTGTCTTGCTAATTGCCTATAATTTCCACCTGTTGTCTGTTCCATTTGCACAACAGCATGTGAAATTTATTGTCAATCAGTGTTGCTTCCTAAGTGGACAGTTTGATTTCACAGAAGTGTGATTGACTTGGAGTTACATTGTGTTGTTTAAGTGTTCCCTTTATTTTTTTGAGCAGTGTATCTAGTCCTATCTATGAAACCTTAGGGACATTTAAAGCAGGTCAACAGCAGTTCTAGATAACACAAAGTAAGTGTGTACTTGAGCATCCACATTGGCTTTTGTCAGAACCTCCAACTCAATGAAGGGATAAACAGTCAAATGAAATGGTATTTTGTTTCCTCTCTGTTCTCTACCTAATCTCTTAAGCCTCTGTTCTACTCTGACAAGCTAACATGGAGGGAGAGAAGCGAAAGATGAGATTGGCTTTGTATTATCGAAAAGTGGCAGGGGATGCCATTAATTACAAAGACAATAATGTTTACAACCCCATCCCTCTTTTCTTTTCACTGGTGATACGTAGGGGGGGAAAACTACAAACCTCAAAAGAGTATTCAGGCTTTAGCGGGATTTAGAAATGTAGCAATTAGGAGCTTGCCTTGTTTTTCCACCTCGTCATTTTTTCAATCAAAAAGCGTTTTTTTTCTCTACAATTTCATTTCCTACAGGGAAAAAATTAATTTAAAAAGGATATTTGGTCAATATAATGGGGAGGAACAAGGGACACCCTGGCTCAGCTGGTATGTTGCGGTAATTAGCTAGTAATGCCTGGCTAGCGAGGGCCTTGTGTTGTGGTATAATTAGCTAGTAATGCCTGGCTAGCGAGGGCCTTGTGTTGTGGTATAATTAGCTAGTAATGCCTGGCTAGCGAGGGCCTTGTGTTGTGGTATAATTAGCTAGTAATGCCTGGCTAGCGAGGGCCTTGTGTTGTGGTATAATTAGCTAGTAATGCCTGGCTAGCGAGGGCCTTGTGTTGTGGTATAATTAGCTAGTAATGCCTGGCTAGCGAGGGCCTTGTGTTGTGGTATAATTAGCTAGTAATGCCTGGCTAGCGAGGGCCTTGTGTTGTGGTATAATTAGCTAGTAATGCCTGGCTAGCGAGGGCCTTGTGTTGTGGTATAATTAGCTAGTAATGCCTGTCTTGTGAGAACCTTGTGTTGTGGTATAAGTAGCTAGTAATGCCTGGCTAGCGAGGGCCTTGTGTTGCAGGGGCTGTCCTCTGTGGCTAAGCATGGAAAATCCACTATGATCAGCTGGATGTGCTGTGTTAAGGAAAATCTATAGGCGTGGGTGACATGAAAGCTTATTAAAACATGATGAATTTGCCCGTGTCAAAGACATGACATGAACCAATTGGCTGGTGTGTCCTTTAGAAAGGACAAAGAGTGTGTGTGTGTGTGTGTGTGTGTGTGTGTGAGGAGGAGGGGGAGAGTGTGTTTCTGTAGAGATCCAAGTATGTTTTACATCACTGGTAAATCACAGTCAGAGTACATTAAGATGAGCATTGAGGCTAGTGCATAATTACTACTACTTCTGTCCTGTTGCAACACTTCCAAATCAAATCAAATCAAATCAAATTTTATTTGCCAAAATAATAGAACAGTAGGGAGGCTATATACAGGGGGGTACCGTTGCAGAGTCAATTTGCGGGGGCACCGGCTAGTTGAGGTAGTTGAGGTAATATGTACATGGGGGTAGAGTTAAAGTGACTATGCATAAATAATTAACAGAGTAGCAGCAACGTAAAAAGATTGGGTGGGGGTGGGGGGGCAGTGCAAGTAGTCTGGGTAGCCATGATTAGCTGTTCAGGAGTCTTATGGCTTGGGGGTAGAAGCTGTTGAGAAGCCTTTTAGACCTAGACTTGACGCTCCGGTATCGCTTGCTGTGCCGTAGCAGAGAGAACAGTCTATGACTAGGGTGTCTGGAGTCTTTGACAATTTTGAGGGCCTTCCTCTGACACCGCCTGGTATAGAGGTCCTGGATGGCAGGAAGCTTGGCCCCAGTGATGTACTGGGCCGTACGCACTACCCTCTGTAGTGCCTTGTGGTCGGAGGCCGAGCAGTTGCCCTACCAGGCGGTGATGCAACCAGTCAGGATGCTCTCGATGGTGCAGCTGTATAACTTTTTGAGGATCTGAGGACCCATGCCAAATCTTTTCAGTCTCCTGAGGGGGAATAGGCTTGTCATGCCCTCTTCACAACTGTCTTGGTGTGTTTGGACCATGATAGTTCGTTGGTGATGTGGACACCAAGGAACTTGAAGCTCTCAACCTGTTCCACTACAGCCCCGTCGATGAGAATGGGGGTGTGCTCAGTCCTCTTTTTTTCCCTGTAGTTCACAATCATCTCCTTTGTCTTGGTCACATTTAAGGAGAGGTTGTTATCTTGGCAACACACGGCCAGGTCTCTGACCTCCTCCCTATAGGCTGTCTCATCGTTGTCGGTGATCAGGCCTACCACTGTTGTGTCGTCGGCAAACTTAATGATGGTGTTGGAGTCGTGCCTGGCCATGCAGTCATGGGTGAACAGGGAGTACAGGAGGGGACTGAGCACGCACCCCTGAGGGGCCCCCGTGTTGAGGATCAGCGTGGCAGATGTGTTGTTACCTACCCTTACCACCTGGGGGTGGCCCGTCTGGAAGTCCAGGATCCAGTTGCAGAGGGAGGTGTTTAGTCCCAGGATCCTTAGCTTTGTGATGAGCTTTGAGGGCACTATGGTGTTGAATGCTGAGCTGTAGTCAATGAATAGCATTCTCACGTAGGTGTTCCTCTTGTACAGGTGGGAAAGGGCAGTGTGGAGTGCAATAGAGATTGCATCATCTGTGGATCTGTAGGGGCGGTATGCAAATTGGAGTGGGTCTAGGGTTTCTGGGATAATGGTGTTGATGTGAGCCATGACCAGCCTTTCAAAGCACTTCATGGCTACAGACGTCAGTGCTACGGGTCGGTAGTCATTTAGGCAGGTTATCTTAGTGTCCTTGGGCACGGGGACTATGGTGGTCTGCTTGAAATATGTTGGTATTACAGACTCAGTCAGGGACATGTTGCAAATGTCAGTGAAGACACTTTCCAGGTGGTCAGCACATGCTCGGAGTACACGTCCTGGTAATCCGTCTGGCCCTGCGGCCTTGTGAATGTTGACCTGCTTAAAAGTCTTACTCACATCGGCTACTGAGAGCGTGATCACATAGTCATCCGGAACAGCTGGTGCTCTCATGCATGTTTCAGTGTTGCTTGCCTCGAAGCGAGCATAGAAGTGGTTTAGCTCGTCTGGTCACTGGGCAGCTCGCGGCTGTGCTTCCCTTTGTAATCTGAAATAGTTTTCAAGCCCTGCGTCAGAGCCGGTGTAGTACGATTCAATCTTAGTCCTGTATTGACTCTGCCTGTTTGATGGTTCGTCGGAGGGCATAGCGGGATTTCTTATAAGCGTCCGGGTTAGAGTCCCGCTCCTTGAAAGCGGCAGCTCTACCCTTTAGCTCAGTGCGGATGTTGCCTGTAATCCATGGCTTCTGGTTGGGTTATGTACGTATGGTCACTGTGGGGACGACGTCATCGATGCACTTATTGATGAAGCCAGTGACTGATGTTGTGTACTCCTCAATGCTATCTGAAGAATCCCGGAACATGTTCCAGTCTGTGCTAGCAAAACAGTCCTATAGCTTAGCATCTGCGTCATCTGACCACTTTTTTATGAACCGAGTCAATGGTGCTTCCTGCTTTAGTTTTTGCTTATAAGCAGGAATCAGGAGGATATAGTTATGGTCAGATTTGCCAAATGGAGGGCGAGGGAGATCTTTGTATGCGTTTCTGTGTGTGGAGGAAAGGTGGTCTAGAAAAACTCTCTTGGTAAATAGTGTGGTCTACAGCTTATCATAAGATACTCTACCTCAGGCGAGCAAAACCTCGAGACTTCCTTAGTATTTGATTTTGTGCACCAGCTGTTGTTTACAAATATACACAGACCGCCACCCCTTGTCTTACCGGAGTCAGCCATCCTATCCTGCCGATGTAGCGTATATCCCGTCAGCTGTATGTTGTCCATGTCGTCGTTCAGCCACGACTCTGTGAAACATAAGATATTACAGTTTTTATTGTCCCGTTGGTAGGATAACCGTAATATTAGGTAATCTAATTTATTTTCAAATGATTGAACATTGGCTAATAGGATTGATGGAAGAGACAGTTTACTCGCTCGCCGTCCGATCCTTAAAAGGCACCCCGACCTACGTCCGTGATATCTCCGTCTCTTTCTCCTGCGAATGACGTGGATTTGGGCCTTGTCGGGTGTCTGTAGGATATCCTTCGCGTCCGACTCGTAGAAGAAAATATATTCGTCCAATACGAGGTGAGTAATCGCTGTCCTGATATCCAGAAGCTCTTTTTGGTTATAAGAGACGATGGTAGAAACATTATGTACAGAATAAATTACAAATAACACAAAAAAACACAAATAATAGTACAATTGGTTAGAGGGCTGTAAAACGGCAGCCATCTTCTCCGGCGCCATCTAAAAGCTATGCGATTAGTTTTCTGAATGTGTCGCACAACATTCAAACTACACTAATAACAAGCATTGCAGTGTGCTGCTTACTTTCAATTAGACAGTCAGTCATGGACAGTGAGACCAATGGCTAAATATTACATTTTGTGAGTGTCTAGAAAGGACATTTCATTCCTTCAAGAGAACATTCAGGGAGAAACACGATAATTCGTTTAAAATAATCAGTCCTGGAATCCCAAATATGGTCAGAGAATAACCTTTGACACGCTGCAGTAAAAACTAAACAAGGCCTGACTACCTTTTCAACGCCTCACACTCTATGACATTTTGTTTATTCACTTATTTTGAGAGATGGGACATGTCCTCTGTGACCTAACTTCTAGAGGGGTTTATCATCGACTGACCTTATCATTTCATCCAAATACTGGCCATCCCAAAAGCCACAAACTAATGAAAAAACCCTGGCAATTCCATTAAGTTCAATAAAAAATCACTCTTTCCCTGCAATATAAAACCTGGCATTTTAGGTGGAGGTTTTGGGGACTCCCAGCAGTTGCCCTACTACAATGATGAAAACCACACGTCTGAATCTAACCCGAGCCTACAACAATCAGAGACTTAATTACCAGGACAGGAAGAAGAAACAGAGACCATCTTGGGGGACACTGCTTGCAGGGGCCCTTGACATGCCTCAACGGCTCCTGAATATTAATGAAAATTAAAGAAGGATTAAACTGGACATGCTCTCAGCACCATGCCGAGGGTCCTGAAGGTGAAGAGTAGCACTCTGAAGTCTATTCTCTCCTTCCTGGAGAATGGGGGTGATGTGGTGACGGGAGGGGGTGGATGTGAGGAGGTGCACAGCTGAGTTTTGGACATGTTGGAGTCTGGCTAGGTGGGAGGGGAGATTATAGAGGAGGCTATTGTATTAATCCATGAAGGAATAGTATTTTGGCATCTGTGAAGTAGAGCCCTGCACAGGCATGAATTTTAAGACCTGCGATGTTCAGGCCCTACCCTACCCAGGCCCGATTGCTTCAGACAAATTTAAGGCCCTGCCCGAAACCCGAAATCAGAAATAACTTTCTCCATTAGTAAATCCATTAGCTGCTCCTCTCTGTCTGTCACTCACTCCCTGAGTGCAGCTCGCGCTGCATGAACTCTGCTCATGGTGGCTCTGGATCTGTGAGTATCCATAGCAACAGCTCCACATGAGAGAACAGCTAGCTGTTTGCTACTTATCTATAGCCACGGGAAGTAGGGGTGCTGTGGGAGCTGCAGCACCCCGTGAAAAATCAGAATAAAAAATCAGAAATAATTAAAAACAATTTCACTTTTTCACAAAAGTAGTGCACTGGGCCTTTAATAGTCCTGTATTAGCAGACCGATATAGCCCTCTGCAGCGCCAGCAAACCCCCCCTCCCCCTGTAGAATAAAATAAATTGCAGCACCCCTACCCCCAACTTACTATGTACTTATTGTCATTCTAATCTCCGACAACTCAAGGAACATCATTATTTTCTGTGAAATAATCTCTCCTGTCTTATATTTGACGAGGTTGAAGCACTTCTGACACCATGTTATGATCTTAGTCAGATATACTGTAACTGTACTGCGCAGCAGAGCACGAGCAAATGGCTCAGCTTCAAAATGTTAGTAATCAATTTAGTGATACCCGAGCATTGCCCCATTGCCTAGCTACAGTGCATTCGGAAAGTATTCAGACCCCTTGACTTTTTCAACATTTTGTTACGTTACAGCCTTATTCTAAAATGTATTAAATTGTTTATTTTCCCCTCATCAATCTACACACAATACCCCATAATGAGAAAACAAATGTATAAATAACCCCCCCCCCCCCCATGACATTTACATAAGTATTCAGACCCTTTATACAGTACTTTGTTTAGCTTTGGCAGCGATTACAGCCTTGAGTCTTCTTGGGTATGACACTACAAGCTTGGCACACCTGTATTTGGGGAGTTTCTCCCATTCTTCTCTGCAGATTCTCTCAAGCTCTGTCAGGTTGGATGGGGAGCACAGCTATTTTCAACCCAATTGAGATGGTTTGGGATGTGTCGGACGGCAGAGGGAAGGAAAAGCAGCCAACAAGTGCTGAGCATATGTGGGAACTCCTTCAAGACTGTTGGAAAAGCATTCCAGGTGAAGCTGGTTGAAAGAATGCCAAGAGTGTGCAAAGCTGTCATCAAGGCAAAGGGTAGCTATTTTAAGAATCTCAAATATAAAATATATTTTGATTGGTTTAACACTTTTTTGGTTACTACATGATTCCATATGTGTTATTTCATAGTTTTGATGTCTTCACTATTATTCTACAATGTAGAAAATAGTAAAAATAAAGAAAAACTCTTGAATGAGTAGGTGTGTCCAAACTTTTGACCGGTAGTGTATGTTTGATCCAAATAATTTTTGGGATTCGGTCAGAGGTCTATAGTGTTTCTGTGTTTCTGTTTGTGTGTGTATAATTTAGAGAGAGAGAGATAGAGATAAGTAAATCCAGATAGTTTAAAAGAGAAAAATAGACAAGAATAAAAGTGCATGGGAGAGTCCCATTCCCATCACATAGTCTGTGTTCTGCTAGCCAGAAGCCTGGGTATTATATACCAAGTGGGTAACATGGACAGAATTAGCAGCAGAGGAAGCAGCAGCAGCAGGAGATGTTGTCAGATGTCGAACATCCTGTCTGTAGTCAGAAGAACCACGTCTGAAGGTGTGGGCCACATTCCTGTCACTGGGAAAACATGATATGTGGCTCTGATTAGCACATGACAGATGCTCCTTCTGTTGCCAAACTCCCCACTATAGCTCTAATAATACTTCCCCCACCCCCTGTGATTATCTCACTCACTCACTCACTCAGTCACAGGCACAAACAAAATCTCTCAATGTTTTTACGTTACTTACTCTGTCTCTGAACATTGTTCATTGCGGTCTGTGATGCTACATGCCATGGTGACAGAAGCAGACAGGTGCAACCCACTTGTTATTGAGCACCCTTTGTTAGCGTACACACCTGCACACCTGTTAGCCTACACACCTGGTAATACCTGACTTTAACCCTGGTCCCCAGTGAATAACTGGTAATACCTGACACTCTGCTCTCCTTTTCATAGTTATGTGGTTTATGCGGATTATCATTTTCACCTATGTGACAACAGAAGAGGCCCAATCTCACTGAAGTAAAACTTAGCATGTCCCGATGTGCAAACAAAAGCGTTTTATTCCAAATGACCTAACTATAAAAAAGCCTTGAGCCTCTCGGTAAGGTAGGACCTCCCTTCCAAGGCGAGAGGGGTGGGTGACAGATTTTTATCACAAATAATTGCTTTCTGGTAACAGGTCCTGGAGGCAAGGCAGAGATTGACATCCTCAGCATCCTCCCTGCCCACTCTCACTCTCTCTCGTTGCCTGCCTGTTAACATGCCCTCATCTCCAGCGCCATGCTGGGGAGGTCAAAGACTGCTCTGCTCTGCACTTCATTCATTACCATTATTTTGATTCCCTCTCTGTCTGGCATCTGCTGCTCTGGGATCGCTGATGGCTGACAATCATTTGTCAATCTCGCTGTGCTACCTGCCAATTATAGAAAGAAAGTTTTGCTAGGCCATTAGAAGAAACTCTGGCTCTAACAAGCAAGTGTTAGCGGACTAAAGTTGTTTGTGTTTTTTTTCCCCCTTTTCTTGCCTCCTGCTTTTCCCTGCAACTACAATAATAAGGACACAGGACCCACAACGAGAGGAAGGCGTTCTGCAGGTAGAGCTTGGCTGTCTGGCTCGAAGGGCACATGACTTTTGATGTGTTGAGCTTTGTGTGTCACAACGCAGTGCTCAGCTTTTTAAGCATGCCACCGGCTTGTATGTGCTTCACATGCTGCTGGCCCTGGCTGTGATTGGCTTACAAATGAATAGGAGCATCTCACAGTCTGCAAACGTTACGCGTCCAGTGTGCTGTAGGAACCAGAGTGAGTGAACAGGGGTGTGGGGTTGTTAAAAAAATCAGGGCCAACAGTTTCCAAAACATGCCAGTGTTTCCTGATGTTTTAAATGCCAGGGCTGTGACAGGTACAGGAAACAACTGAAAAGTCATTTTGTTGCATTTGACTAGTACTGTCTCACGTCTGTCAATGAAAATAGAGTGCAAGCATTCTCTAGAATACCCTATCAAGGTAATTGGAGCACAGTTTATTCCATTCTAGGTTAAAGTCCTCATCGCTGGTACAGATGTGCCGAATACCAAAAAATATTCCGTCCTGTTTGTGCTTCTTCATCAAATTTTATGTGTCGGCGGCCACAAAATGTAAACTCATTAAACTTTTTTGTCGGCAGCCTTACCCTCCTGCATCACACAAGAGGCTAGTACAGACCAAGAATATGCCTCCGTGTGATTGCTTTCATGTGCATCTATTTCTGTGAAAATGTATCTTTATTTAGCTAGTTGTTTGTACAGAATGGCCTATTGATTGGATAAGAACATGATAGTCGCTAAATTACAGAGGATGGACATTATACACATTTATTTATGTATCTTTTAAGGGTTTATTACATGAATCATCCTCGACATGCACTAGTATTATCTGCCAATGCAGACTGAAATGTTGAAGTAACACGGAAGTCTCTGTCCTCTCGCCCAACTCAACTGACTTTATTTTAACGAGCAATATGTGAGTATCACTACTTGGAAGAACAAGAAAGAAATGAGAGATAAACCAGATGAATACGTGAGGCGTTGTATTTCAAAGAGCTTGAAGAACAAAGCTGTGGAAGTTTGTGTCTACCCTTTTCTTCCCAAAGAGCTGTTGTCTCTCAACTTGTCTCTCAACTTGTCTCTCAACTTGTCTCGCAACTCTGAACATTCAAAAAAGGAAACTATAGACCCCCCCCCCCCCCTCCCCTCCCCCCATTAGAGCAGAGTTGTTGTGTTTGGACTGTATCACACCTTCACTCATTGGTAAGTGATTTAGCTTTTAGGTTGTGTTGCATGATGAGGCGTTTGATCCAGTCAAAATGACAAGTCAGTTGAGAAAAAAGGAAAACAATTTGTTTCCTTCGGGTGTGAAATAAACACTTATTTTTTTCCATCAGCATATTTTAAAAGGCATAAAGAACATAATAATAATAAGACAAATTGGGTTCTGGGGAAACAAGACAGACACAAGCATTTTCCTTGAATCAGTCGTGTCAAACAACCCCCATGGGCTTCACAGTTCTACTCCCTACAGTTAGTCAGCACTAACCCAGAGTTCTAAAGAGTAAAGGGCGGTTGTACTGTCTATTCTTTGACATTAATTGGCAACAATAATTGGGTGATACTTGAAACTTTCAACATCTCACCAAATGATCTACTACTTGTCCTGTTATATATCTACAAGTCATTATTCAATCCAACTGTTCCTGGCTGTAACTACATGGTCACTTCAATCGACCACAATGGGTTTCGGCAATGCCCCCACTGGCAATTATCAAAGTGGTTGGGGGTTAGTAGGTGTTCTAGGAAGTGATCGATATGACATTTTTGGGAGGTTTGGAGGTAATTGTGGGAGCCGTGCTGGCTCATCAAATTCCTCCTGGCAGCCCTTGCCGTCTTCTGATTAGTCACAGTGTACACTGTTCACACAAAGGCTAATGGCTCTTCACATCGTCCAATAAGAGGCAGATCGTAAGAAGATATTGTGTAACCCAAGACTTTAGCACTGTGTCCTGCCTGCGACCTCCTGCACCTGAGATACAGTGTCACAACACTAACTACACCAATGTTTACTTACAAGAATTCAGATAATTGCACTGACAACCTCTCCTGTTGCAAACAAGCTACTTCACATCCACTGCCTTTTATCTCTGCCTTTTATTGGGCGGCAGGTAGCTTAGTGGTTAAGAGCGTTGTGCCAGTAACCGAAAGGTCTCTGGTTCTAATCCCCGAGCCGACTAGGTGAAAAATTTGTCGATGTGCCCTTGAGCAAGGCACTTAACCCTAATTGCTCCTGTAAGTCGCTCTGGATAAGAGCGTCTGCTAAATGACCAATTTATTTTTTATTTTTTATTTATCTCACAGTTGTCAGGACAATGGAAAGGTGGCAAACTTAGTATATACTTCATCGTTTTTAATTGTCATAATTGTCAATATAGTCAAATGCATGTCACTTTAGGTGGTGCTGGGCAGAGGGAAACTTGAAGAGATGATTAGGATCCGCACACAATGGCTGGACCGTTCTTTTATTTGGCTACAAACGTAAATTTTCTAGCTAAATAAAGGTATGGTGGAGCAATAGTGTGTGTGGGTCCTAGTCATCTCTTCAAGGTATGCATGCATACAGCATCTTCGAGAAATATAGGTAGTATTTAGAGCAGGGCTGCCCAACCCTCTTCCTGGAGATCTGCTGTTCTGTAGGGTTTCAGCCCAACCCTCTTCCTGGAGATCTACTGTTCTGTAGGGTTTCAGCCCAACCCTCTTCCTGGAGATCTGCTGTTCTGTAGGGTTTCAGCCCAACCCTCTTCCTGGAGATCTACTGTTCTGTAGGGTTTCAGCCCAACCCTCTTCCTGGAGATCTACTGTCCTGTAGGTTTTCAGTCCAACCCTAATTTAGCGTATCTGATTCAGCTAGTTAAGGTCTTGTTGTGCAGCTAATAAGTAGAATCAGGTGTGTTAAAGGAAGATGGTTGGGAAGCCCTGATTTAGACTATCAAACCTTTGAACTAAGGTGGTAAGGTTGCAACAGTGTGGGGACAAGTATGCAAGTGGAATATGACATACGAGTTAAGATCCTTCATGGGAAGACCTCACACTTCTGTGTTGCTGTTTCTGTTGACTGGAGGACAATCACATACGTATTTGTGTGATCAACGGGGTTAAAGCTACAGTATGGGTTTTGGGAAGCTGTTCAATGGTCATTTCAATTCATGACTTTTACCAACGTTAGGCTCAATTCCGTTTAAATCCCAGTCAATTCAGAAAGTATTCAAATTCCCATTGAAATGCATTGAAGTGAATAGGAATTTCAGTGTACTTCCTGAATTGACTGGAATTGTAATGAAATTGACCCCAACATTGATATTTACCCATTGATTCTTGAAGAACATAATTTATGAATGTCTCATGCATTTTACTTGGATAATTCGCTATGTGTAGGGTGGTTTGTGAAACACAAAACATCCAGTAATGTACACATGTTGGACACATGGGGAGCCTAAGTGAATGCTTGCAGGTAAAAACATGTGATACGTCCTAAATCCCATCACCCTCTCACAGCACATATCCTGTCACACAATGTGGAAGTGGTGCATGCTGGGATAGCCCTGGGACGGGATCCGTCTCGATCCATCTCCCCCTGGCATGGGCAAGTCTGATTGATTTATCAGCCCTTGTCTCTCTCCAGTCTTGTTTTAATGAGACAGTAATAGCCCATGGTCTGCCGCATGGGGGATAAATGTGAGAGAAGCGGAGAAGAGAAAAATGTGGACAGAATATGTAACCGAAGGTGCAATCAATCCCATAGACGCCTACACACAGAGATGGAGAGAGAGGAAGATGGAGAGAGAGGAAGATGGAGAGAAAGGGAGATTGAGAGAAAGGGAGATTGAGAAACGGAAGAAGGAGGGAGAGCGTGCCAGGAACAAGCCTCTCCTGATTGGCAGCAGCGGTCACTCGGCTCTAATTAAAGGCACTCACCAGCAGACAGACATTTTCACAGACATTAACAGCTTGGCGGCAAGCCCGCGCAGCCTATAATTTCTGGCGGGGGGCACGCCATGTCGCCAACCTGTGATTTTCACAGGAATTAATGACACAGAGGTGGTACATTGTTTTACCGACACGGTGCCAGGGGCAAGGGTGAGGTGGCGGCTTTCACATTGTACACTTAGACCGCCCGGCTGTAGATACATCTCATTTTGAAGAACAAGATTACAAGCTTACAGGTACATGCATTGTCCAAAAAACCTGTCATTTATAACCATGGATAGCTATAGCAACTATTGGATATTCATCACACACACATGAGACAGCCTCTCCTATTCATACCTACACACACATATGAGGCACCGTTGTTGACAAAGTGACATGATTGTCTATGCGAGAGAGATCCAAATGACAAGTGAGAAAGAACAAACAGATTGCCTCATGCGAGAGCACTTGAGTGCCCCCTCCCCCATACAAAGCTACCAACTATTACACTGAATCTCCAAGCAGGAAGTATTACATAACAAGAATGGAGTGTTACATTACAACAACACTAAGAGAGAACAGAGTACTGTTACATTACAACACTAAGAGAGAACAGAGAACTGTTACATTACAACACTAACAGAGAACATAGTACTGTTACATTACACCACTAAGAGAGAACAGAGTACTGTTACATTACAACACTAACAGAGAACAGAGTACTGTTACATTACAACAACACTAAGAGAGAACAGGGTACTGTTACATTACAACACTAAGAGAGAACAGAGAACTGTTACATTACAACACTAACAGAGAACATAGTACTGTTACATTACACCACTAAGAGAGAACAGAGTACTGTTACATTACAACACTAACAGAGAACAGAGTACTGTTACATTTCAACACTAACAGAGAACAGAGTACTGTTACATTACAACACTAACAGAGAACAGAGTACTGTTACATTACAACACTAAGAGAGAACAGAGTACTGTTACATTACAACACTAAGAGAGAACAGAGTACTGTTACATTACAACACTAAGAGAGAACAGAGTACTGTTACATTACAACACTAAGAGAGAACAGAGTACTGTTACATTACAACACTAACAGATAACAGAGTACTGTTACATTACAACACTAACAGAGAACATAGTACTGTTACATTACACCACTAAGAGAGAACAGAGTACTGTTACATTACAACACTAACATAGAACAGAGTACTGTTACATTACAACACTAACAGAGAACAGAGTACTGTTACATTTCAACACTAACAGAGAACAGAGTACTGTTACATTACAACACTAACAGAGAACAGAGTACTGTTACATTACAACACTAACAGAGAACAGAGTACTGTAACATTACAACACTAACAGAGAACAGAGTACTGTTACATTACAGCACTAAGAGAGAACAGAGTACTGTTACATTGCAACACTAAGAGAGAACAGAATACTGTTACATTACAACACTAACAGAGAACAGAGAACTGTTACATTACAGCACCAAGAGAGAACAGAGTACTGTTACATTACAACACTAAGAGAGAACAGAGTACTGTTACATTACAACACTAACAAAGAACAGAGTACTGTTACATTACACCACTAAGAGAGAACATAGTACTGTTACATTACAGCACTAACAGAGAACAGAGTACTGTTACATTACAACACTAACAGAGAACAGAGTAATGTGACATTACAACACTAAGAGAGAACAGAGTACTGTTACATTACAACACTAAGAGAGAACAGAGTACTGTTACATTACAACACTAACAGAGAACAGAGTACTGTTACATTACAACACTAAGCGAGAACAGAGTACTGTTACATTACAACACTAACAGAGAACATAGTACTGTTACATTACACCACTAAGAGAGAACAGAGTACTGTTACATTGCAACACTAAGAGAGAACAGCATACTGTTACATTACAACACTAACAGAGAACAGAGTACTGTTACATTACAGCACTAAGAGAGAACAGAGTACTGTTACATTACAACACTAAGAGAGAACAGAGTACTGTTACATTACAACACTAACAAAGAACAGAGTACTGTTACATTACACCACTAAGAGAGAACATAGTACTGTTACATTACAGCACTAACAGAGAACAGAGTACTGTTACATTACAACACTAAGAGAGAACAGAGTACTGTTACATTACAACACTAAGAGGGAACAGAGTACTGTTACATTACAACACTAACAGAGAACAGAGTAATGTGACATTACAACACTAAGAGAGAACAGAGTACTGTTACATTACAACACTAAGAGAGAACAGAGTACTGTTACATTACAACACTAAGAGAGAACAGAGTACTGTTACATTACAACACTAACAGAGAACAGAATACTGTTACATTACAACACTAAGAGAGAATAGAGTACTGTTACATTACAACAGTAAGAGAGAACAGAGTACTGTTACATTACAACACTAAGAGAGAACAGAGTACTGTTACATTACAACACTAACAGATAACAGAGTACTGTTACATTACAACACTAGCAGAGAACAGAGTACTGTTACATTACAACACTAACAGAGAACAGAGTACTGTTACATTACAACACTAAGAGAGAACAGAGTACTGTTACATTACAACACTAAGAGAGAACAGAGTACTGTTACATTACACCACTAAGAGAGAACAGAGTACTGTTACATTACAACACTAACAGAGAACAGAGTACTGTTACATTACAGCAACACTAAGAGAGAACAGGGTACTGTTACATTACAACACTAAGAGAGAACAGAGAACTGTTACATTACAACACTAACAGAGAACATAGTACTGTTACATTACACCACTAAGAGAGAACAGAGTACTGTTACATTACAACACTAACAGAGAACAGAGTACTGTTACATTTCAACACTAACAGAGAACAGAGTACTGTTACATTACAACACTAACAGAGAACAGAGTACTGTTACATTACAACACTAAGAGAGAACAGAGTACTGTTACATTACAACACTAAGAGAGAACAGAGTACTGTTACATTACAACACTAAGAGAGAACAGAGTACTGTTACATTACAACACTAAGAGAGAACAGAGTACTGTTACATTACAACACTAACAGATAACAGAGTACTGTTACATTACAACACTAACAGAGAACATAGTACTGTTACATTACACCACTAAGAGAGAACAGAGTACTGTTACATTACAACACTAACATAGAACAGAGTACTGTTACATTACAACACTAACAGAGAACAGAGTACTGTTACATTTCAACACTAACAGAGAACAGAGTACTGTTACATTACAACACTAACAGAGAACAGAGTACTGTTACATTACAACACTAACAGAGAACAGAGTACTGTAACATTACAACACTAACAGAGAACAGAGTACTGTTACATTACAGCACTAAGAGAGAACAGAGTACTGTTACATTGCAACACTAAGAGAGAACAGAATACTGTTACATTACAACACTAACAGAGAACAGAGAACTGTTACATTACAGCACCAAGAGAGAACAGAGTACTGTTACATTACAACACTAAGAGAGAACAGAGTACTGTTACATTACAACACTAACAAAGAACAGAGTACTGTTACATTACACCACTAAGAGAGAACATAGTACTGTTACATTACAGCACTAACAGAGAACAGAGTACTGTTACATTACAACACTAACAGAGAACAGAGTAATGTGACATTACAACACTAAGAGAGAACAGAGTACTGTTACATTACAACACTAAGAGAGAACAGAGTACTGTTACATTACAACACTAACAGAGAACAGAGTACTGTTACATTACAACACTAAGCGAGAACAGAGTACTGTTACATTACAACACTAACAGAGAACATAGTACTGTTACATTACACCACTAAGAGAGAACAGAGTACTGTTACATTGCAACACTAAGAGAGAACAGCATACTGTTACATTACAACACTAACAGAGAACAGAGTACTGTTACATTACAGCACTAAGAGAGAACAGAGTACTGTTACATTACAACACTAAGAGAGAACAGAGTACTGTTACATTACAACACTAACAAAGAACAGAGTACTGTTACATTACACCACTAAGAGAGAACATAGTACTGTTACATTACAGCACTAACAGAGAACAGAGTACTGTTACATTACAACACTAAGAGAGAACAGAGTACTGTTACATTACAACACTAAGAGGGAACAGAGTAATGTTACATTACAACACTAACAGAGAACAGAGTAATGTGACATTACAACACTAAGAGAGAACAGAGTACTGTTACATTACAACACTAAGAGAGAACAGAGTACTGTTACATTACAACACTAAGAGAGAACAGAGTACTGTTACATTACAACACTAACAGAGAACAGAATACTGTTACATTACAACACTAAGAGAGAATAGAGTACTGTTACATTACAACAGTAAGAGAGAACAGAGTACTGTTACATTACAACACTAAGAGAGAACAGAGTACTGTTACATTACAACACTAACAGATAACCGAGTACTGTTACATTACAACACTAGCAGAGAACAGAGTACTGTTACATTACAACACTAACAGAGAACAGAGTGCTGTTACATTACAACACTAAGAGAGAACAGAGTACTGTTACATTACAACACTACGAGAGAACAGAGTACTGTTACATTACAACACTAAGAGAGAACAGAGTACTGTTACATTACAACACTAAGAGAGAACAGAGTACTGTTACATTACAACACTAACAGATAACAGAGTACTGTTACATTACAACACTAACAGAGAACAGAGTACTGTTACATTACAACACTAACAGAGAACAGAGTACTGTTACATTACAACACTAAGAGAGAACAGAGTACTGTTACATTACAACACTAACAGAGAACAGAGTACTGTTACATTACAACACTAAGCGAGACAGAGTACTGTTACATTACAACACTAACAGAGAACATAGTACTGTTACATTACACCACTAAGAGAGAACAGAGTACTGTTACATTGTAACACTAAGAGAGAACAGAATACTGTTACATTACAACACTAACAGAGAACAGAGTACTGTTACATTACAGCACTAAGAGAGAACAGAGTACTGTTACATTACAACACTAAGAGAGAACAGAGTACTGTTACATTACAACACTAACAAAGAACATAGTACTGTTACATTACACCACTAAGAGAGAACATAGTACTGTTACATTACAGCACTAACAGAGAACAGAGTACTGTTACATTACAACACTAAGAGAGAACAGAGTACTGTTACATTACAACACTAAGAGGGAACAGAGTACTGTTACATTACAACACTAACAGAGAACAGAGTAATGTGACATTACAACACTAAGAGAGAACAGAGTACTGTTACATTAGAACACTAAGAGAGAACAGAGTACTGTTACATTACAACACTAACAGAGAACATAGTACTGTTACATTACAACACTAAGAGAGAACAGAATACTGTTACATTACAACACTAAGAGAGAATAGAGTACTGTTACAATACAACAGTAAGAGAGAACAGAGTACTGTTACATTACAACACTAAGAGAAAACAGAGTACTGTTACATTACAACACTAACAGATAACAGAGTACTGTTACATTACAACACTAGCAGAGAACAGAGTACTGTTACATTACAACACTAACAGAGAACAGAGTACTGTTACATTACAACACTAAGAGAGAACAGAGTACTGTTACATTACAACACTAAGAGAGAACAGAGTACTGTTACATTACAACACTAAGAGAGAACAGAGTACTGTTACATTACAACACTAACAGATAACAGAGTACTGTTACATTACAACACTAGCAGAGAACAGAGTACTGTTACATTACAACACTAACAGAGAACAGAGTACTGTTACATTACAACACTAAGAGAGAACAGAGTACTGTTACATTACAACACTAACAGAGAACAGAGTACTGTTACATTACAACACTAAGCGAGAACAGAGTACTGTTACATTACAACACTAACAGAGAACATAGTACTGTTACATTACACCACTAAGAGAGAACAGATTACTGTTACATTACAACACTAACAGAGAACAGAGTACTGTTACATTACAACACTAAGAGAGAACAGAGTACTGTTACATTACAACACTAAGAGAGAACAGAGTACTGTTACATTACAACACTAACAGATAACAGAGTACTGTTACATTACAACACTAAGAGAGAACAGAGTACTGTTACATTACAACACTAACAGAGAACAGAGTACTGTTACATTACAACACTAAGAGAGAACAGAGTACTGTTACATTACAACACTAAGAGAGAACAGAGTACTGTTACATTACAACACTAAGAGATAACAGAGTACTGTTAGATTACAACACTAACAGAGAACAGAGCTTCAGTACCGCTGGCCGGGCCTGTACTGTAACGCCCTCTGCTCCCTGTCACAGAGTCCTCTGTGAGTGTACCCAGGGAGCTCATTAAGGACAGTAGAACTGCTCCGTGGTCACAGGGGGGCTCCTAGGGCCACTGGCAGCCATGGGGTTTGACTGCTCCTCCCACAGAAGCTTTCACACAGAAAGGCAAAGACCTAAGCCATGATGTAGGGAGCTCTGTGCGTTAGGGAAATCAAGATGAGCTGCAGTGACACCTCTGTGCACTTTGACACGTGCACTACTATGCCGTTCACAAGGTACCAGTGGGGTAAAAGTTATAGATAGTTGTTTGTTTTCTTGCTTTGAAAGATCTGATTTCATTGGTGGAAGTTACAGAGGTTACAGAGCACAGTGAATCTGTAAGGTTATACCTTGTGTCACATACAGTAGCTTGTTTGAGTGTGATTATGTCTGTATATGTCTGTGATATTGTGCTCAACACCATAATAAACGCATATGCAACTCATATGGAGAAATACGGTGCCTTCAGAAAGTATTCATACCCCTTGACTTATTCCACATTTTGTTGTGTTACAGCCTGAATTCAAAATGGATTACATCTATTTTCTCACCCATCTACACACAATACACTATAATGACAAAGTGAAAACATGTTTTTAGAAATGTTTGCAAATTTATTGAAAATGAAATACAGAAATATCTCATTTAGATAAGTATTCACACACCTGAGTCAATATGTTGTAGAAGCACCTTTGGCAGCGATTACAGCTTTGAGTCGTCTTGAGTATGTCTTTATCAGCTTTGCACATCTGGATTTGGGGATTTTCTCCCATTCTTCCTTGCAGATTTTCTCGAGCTCTGTTAAGTTAGATGGGGAGTGGCGGTGAACAGCAATCTTCAAGTCTTTCCACTTATTTTCAATGGGATTCAAGTCTTGGCTTTGGCTGGGCCACTCAAGGACTTTCACATTCTTGTTCTGAAGCCACTCCAGAGTTGCTTTTGCTATATGCTTGGGGTCATTGTCCTGTTGGAATGTAAATATTCCCCCCAGTCTAAGGTTGTTTGCAATCTGAAGCAGGTTCTCATCAAGGATTTGCCTGTATTTGACTCCATTCATTGTTCCCTCTATCCTTACCACTCTCCCAGTTCCTTCTGCTGAAAAGCATCCCCATAGCATGATGCTGGTCACCACCATGATTCAGGGTAGGGATGGTGTTAGAAGGGTGATGAGCTGTGCTTTGCATTCAGGCCAAAGAGTTCAATTTCTGTCTCATCAGACAGCAGTATTTTTTGCCTTACGCTCTCTTTCACGTGCCTTTTTGCAAACTCCAGGCGTGCTGTCATGTGCCTTTTTCTCAGGAGTGGCTTCCATCTGGCCACTCTCCCATAAAGCAAAGATTTGTGAAGTGCTGTAGAGACTGTTGTCCTTCTGTCAGGTTCTCCCATCTCAGCCAAGGAACTCTGTAGTTCTGTTAGAGTGGTCATTGGGTTCTTGGTCACCTCCCTGACCAAGGTCCTTCTTGCCCGGTTGCTCAGTTTGGTCAGATGGCCAGCTCTAGGTAGAGTCTGGGTAGTTCCATATTTGTTCCATTTCCCAATGATGGAGACCACTGTGCTTTTGGAAACTTTCAACACTCTAGAAATTATTTTATACCCTTCCCACATACCTCATCACAATTCTATCTCGGAGATCTAAGGACAGTTCCTTGGACTTCATGGTATAGTTTCTGCGCTGACATGCACTGTCAACTGTGGTACCTTATATAGACAGGTGTGTTTCTTTCTAAATGATGTCCAAACAATTGAATTGGCCAAAGGTGGACTCCAAACAAGTTGTAGTGACATCTCAAGGATGATCAAAGGAAATTAGATGCCTGAGCTCAGTTTGGAGTGGCATAGCAAAGGGGTGTGAATATTTATGTAAATGAGATATTTCTGTATTTAATTTTCAATACATGTGAAAAAAAATCTAAAAATATGTTTTCACTTTGTTGTTATGGGGTGTAGAATAAATAAAAAAATACATTTTGAATTCAAGATGTAACACAACAAAATGTGGAATTGGTCAAGGGGTATGAGTACTTTCTGAAGGTATTGTACATGCCATGGAGGCTGTATCGAGAAATTGTATAAATACTTTGTAAAAATAGGTACTTACCAGTATTCAAATTCCTGTAAAACAAATGTGTACTTTCTTGCCCTAATGTTTAGCATTACAAATACAGGACAAAGATTACCCTATGAGTTCACAAATAGTCTGAATCACATACCTGTTCTTTCTGAATGCACACATCTAAATATAGATTGGTGTTAAAATAATGTACAATTCAAATGCTAATCCCGTCCCATTGAGTTGCTACCTGTCAGCTGTGTGGAAAGCATGCCTTACCCTCTGGTCATGTACTTATTTTTCCACACACTGGAAAATATTCACATCTCAGACACTAGGCGCCTGCTGTGGAGTCTCTCCTCTTTTGCTAGATTAGCGCTAGCATGATGAGGGCCCTCTGGAGTTCACCCGACCTTTCACCCTGTAAACATCAGTTCTTGAGATGTGTAGGCTCATTCCCTTCTTTGGAGCCTGAAAACTAGATATCCACACCCTACTGGATGCCTGTCTGCATGGTTAAAGAATGAGACCTCAGGTTGTGCCAGTCAGAAGGGGGAGGTTTGAATGTTGGGTTGTATGCTATAATATATATATAATCCTCCTGCTCATTGCTCCATGCCTAGGGGCATGCGGTGGGCGGGCGTGTAGGTGTGTGCTATGCACTCAGGCCTCCTCTGACACAGGTAGACACTGTTTTATCCTGATTGGACAGCCTCCAGGCCAGAGGGAGCGTGAATCATATCAATCCAAATTCACCTTATTTTTCCCTCAATCTCTTTCCAAGGACTACATCTTTTGATACCGACAACATTAACACAATGGATGTGCTTTCAAATGTGCTTAAATCCCTACTTTCAAAACCTATTCGGAAAATGGAGGCCTTTTCACTGTATAGAAAGCAGCCATGGTTGTTGTTGTGTATCTTATAATAGCTGCTTCCCACAAAACATGGTGTACCTTCATTGTTTATAACACTAACACAACTGCCTTTATGTTCTTTCTAATTTTTCTATTAAGTTTCTCCCCAGCGGATCGCTATTATAATTCTGTTGTTGGAATAAGCACCCTATTTCCCCACTGTGTCCAATATTGCAATGATGTCGGAAAAAAAAATCTCACAATGGAGCTCACTCAACAGAGGCTTATCCATAATATTGACATCACAATTTATCTCTGACAAGGAGCGATGTGTCACGTCATCTGTTCCGGAATACAAAGCTCTGCAAGCCCCTCTAGACTATCAAATAAGCGTCTGTTTCAATAATTTAAATTGGAACCCCGGTTTGTCTTATTGTAAAATTGAATTGTGTTGGCTGGTAAATTGATTGGGATATATTGGATGGTGAACCGTGTGACAGGCAAGCCCACAGTTAGGGACAGAGGAGGTACTCTGCTCATACTACAGTATGTGACATGATCAGGAGATGTTGAATTGTGGAGTAACATTTTCTTACTAGTATATGTTCTATTGTGTGTTATATTGAAGTAGCAAAATTCTTTTTGACACAAAACTGATTTTAACACGTTGATTGTGAATACCGTTAGGTTGCCCGTTCATTTTCCACTCTCTAGTTTATTCCACAGGGGCTATCAATCCAGAGACTTTTGCAATTTCAGTTTGTTACTGTGGAACTACACTGGGACGTCAGGAAAACATGGGGCAGGAAAACAGCTACTCTGGAAGCATAACTTTTGGCCAGCACGAGCAGAGCGCGAGCCACTTGTATAAACTGTTCACGAGCTTGAGCTGCCTGTCAAATTCTTGAAAATAGAACCAGAGTATAATATTACGCTGAGCAGTGTGTATGCAATACATTGGGAGGAGATGGGAGCCAATTACCCAAAGTTTCTTCCTGTCCACAGTCGTCATGCAATACATTGCCTAGGGCCTTCATATTGTCTAATAGGTTTCGAATGGTTGATTTAAAACGCTCCCATGATCCAACAACATGGACTATCTGTTTGTTGGGTACCATAAGTATGCATTGTCATGCAAATGACCAGGTAACCGCCTAGCTGCCTGTAATTGCACATGAGGAAAAGCAATCATCTGTGCAGCCTGAGAAAGGGACGTCAGATGACTGTACAGGCAGAAGGGGTGAGGTGAGAAGACACTTAGGATAATTGGCTCCCATCTCCTCCCACACGTCAAATACAGTAAGGACTTAAATGAAGGAATTGGTGGAAATGATTTTAGGCATTCAAAGCGCTGCATTAAATTACAAATCAGCCATCAGTCACCTGGATGTGGAGAGCGGAGATGATTTGTCTCCTGTCACCTATATTTTTTTAAACGCCACCTCAGAATCATTAGCAATTCTGGCCTTACCAGAGTGTGTGATAGAGAGAGAGAGCGAGAGAGAGAGAGAGAGAGAGAGAGAGAGAGAGAGAGAGAGAGAGAGAGAGAGAGAGAGAGAGAGAGAGAGAGAGAGAGAGAGAGAGAGAGAGAGAGAGAGAGAGAGAGAGAATAGAGAAAATGAATGCATGACATAGGGATTCTGAACCTTAATAGATGTCAGACTTAGCAAGCCTCAGTTCATAAGTGCCAATCTGGGGCAGATGCAGGTAACAGCTGGGGAAGAACTGGCCAGATGGATGGTGATGAGGCAGAGGACAGACATAAGTGGCAGTGGGATGGGTGTGTGTGTGTGTGTTTGAGAAGGGGGTGATAGGTAGACGTTAGTTAACATACCCCTAGTGTGTCAGTAGATGGGAGCCAATTGGCGATGTGTCGGACTCAACTTTAGCATTGACATGTGCATGGTCAGTTTGTATGAGTGTGTGCGTCCATGTGTAGAGAGAGGGTTGTGTGGGGTGAGCGAATGTGTGTGCGCACCCTTTTGTAGTTTGTGTGTGGTTACTGTGGTAACAGAAAATAAATAAATAAAAATAAAAGCTAGATTGAGGAAAACAGCTACATCATTTGTGATCCCATCACCTCCTGGGTTTTGTGTGAGCGGAGAATGTGGCAATTTTCTTTTAGTACTCATTGTTTTCTACTCTTTAATCCTTTTGGTGTAATCTGCCATTATAGACCCCATCTTTACTTGATTACCTTAAGAGGATGAAGTGACACTGGGTCAAAGTCAGATGGGAATTTAGATACAAAATTATGTAGTTTCACATTCAGTCTGAATTTAACATGAGGAGCGGAGTGCACACATCTTTTGACATTCAAAGCATTCCCCCCCAAAAAATGTCATGTGATTTGACAGCTATATCAGCAAGTAAAACGTATTATTTATTATTTTAAATCTTAAACTCCAATATGTTCAGTATTACTACAAGATGTTGGCGAAGGTAGCCTCATGTCATTGCTATGTGACGACCGAGGTTCTTCTGACCTGAACAGAAGGCTGACCTTTTTCTGGGGCCCGGATTCAGCTTGCACTCTCTGGAGAGGAGAGATGTTGCTTATTTTCAAGGGTGCTTTTTTTTCAGGGATGCTTTTGGCGGTGGGAGCAGTCCCAGCAAAGATTGTACCTATCAATCTGAGAAGCAGGAAGCGGCTGCTGATTGCACAGGAAGAGGAGAGGGCGTTTAATTAGGGCCCTGAGTGGTCTTCAAGCCTTCACCCACATGGTGAGTTAATACTTCCGCTGAAGATAGGGGTGGAGTGATGGAGTGAGAGGAGAGGGAGAGGGGGAGGAAATGATACAGAGAGAGGGAGAAGGGATGGAGGGAAAACAGGAGGGAAAGAGAGAGAAGGAAGATAGCGATGAACAGCTTGATATGAAGGCCTAGGTTTTGTCATTGTCAACAAGCTGTTCGCCCACATTTGAAAATACCCAAAGTCCCTTCCTCTATCTAGGCCCATCCTCCTCCCCCTCCTTCCTCCCCCTAGCTCTGTGGATGCCATTAGTGTTGCCTGCCGCCTGCAGTTCCTACCCACGTGAGGTACTCCAACTCCCAGCATGCCGCTTGTGTGTACAGGATAAATGAGATCGCAGTGCATAAGGTTTAATGGCTAGGTTGAATTGTCGCTATTACGATTATCACTTCTGTCTCTGTTACCGGAGGAGGTAGCACTTCTCCACTCCCTGGGATCGTTTGTGTTCAAGAAGAGTGAGATAGGAGAACAAACAAGTGTCTGTTGGATTCTCATTCTCCATTCCAAATTCACAGCTGCCTGCAGGAGCATGGTACAGTGGTAATGCTGCAGTCCCCATAGCACAAAGCCAAACCTGTCATGGGATTGATTCTTGCCTCATCCACTTCCTTCTTCATTTTCTCCCATATATGGACCTCTTAGTCCCTCTCTAAATTCTATCTGTCTGAAAAATCTTGCCGATCCCGATTCCATAAAAAAGAAAAAAGGAAAAAAAAGATATCTGTTGTATTCAAATCAAATCAAATGTTATTTGTCACATGCGCCGAACACAACAGGTGTAGACCTAACAGTGAAATTCTTACTTACAAGCCCTTAACCGACAATGCAGTTTTAAGAAAAAGAAGTGTTAAGAAAATATTTACTAAATAAACTGAAGTAAACAATGTGCAGGGGTACAGGTTAGTTAAGGTAATTGAGGTGATATGTACATGTAGGTAGAGGTAAAGTGACTATGCTTAGATAATAAACAGTGAGTAGCAGCACCGGGGGGGGGGGTCAATGCAAATAGTCCGGGTAGCCATGTTTAGCTGTTCAGGAGTATTATGGCTTGGGGTAGAAGCTGTTAAGAAGCCTAGACTTGGCGCTCCGGTACTGCTTGCCGTGCGGTAGCAGAGAGAATAGTCTATGACTACGGTGGCTGGAGTCTTTGCCAATTTTTAGGGCCTTCCTCTGACACCGCCTGATATAGAGGTCCTGGATGGCAGGAAGCTTGGCGTCAGTGATGTACTGGGCCGTACGCACTACCCTCTGTAGTGCCTTGTGGTCGGAGGCCGAGCAGTTGCCATACCAAGCGGTGATGCAACCAGTCAGGATGCTCTCGATGGTGCAGCTGTAGAACCTTTTGAGGATCTGAGGATTCATGCCAAATCTTTTCAGTCTCCTGAGGGGGAATAGGCATTGTCGTGCCCTCTTCACGACTGTATTGGTGTGTTTGGACCATGATAGTTCGTTGGTGATGTGGACAACAAGGAACTTGAAGCTCTCGACCCGCTCCACTACAGCCCCGTCGATGAGAATGGGGGCGTGCTCAGTCCTCTTTTTCCTGTAGTCCACAATCATCTCCTTTGTCTTGATCACTTTGAGGGAGAGGTTGTTGTCCTGGCACCACACTGCCAGGTCTCTGACCTCCTCCCTATAGGCTGTCTCATCGTTGTCGGTGATCAGGCCTACCACCGTTGTGTCGTCAGCAAGCTTAATGATGGTGTTGGAGTCGTGCTTGGCCATGCAGTCATGGGTGAACAGGGAGTACAGGAGGGGACTGAACACACACCCCTGAGGGGCCCCCATGTTGAGGATCAGCGTGGCAGATGTGTTGTTACCTACCCTTACCACCTTGGGGCAGCCCGTCAGGAAGTCCAGGATCCAGTTGCAGAGGGAGGTGTTTAGTCCCAGGTCCTTAGCTTAGTGATGAGCTTTGAGGGCACTATGGTGTTGAACGCTGAGCTGTAGTCAATAAACAGCATTCTCACGTACTGTAGGTGTTATTTTTGTCCAGGTGGGAAAGGGCAGTGTGAAGTGCAATAGAGATTGCGTCATCTGTGGATCTATTGTACGCCGAGCGCATGCTCAGAGTACATGTCCTGGTAATCCGTCTGGCCCTGCGGCCTTGTGAATGTTGACCTGTTTAAAGGTCTTACTCACATTGGCAACGGAGAGCGTGATCACACAGTCGTCCAGAACATCAGGTGCTCTCATCCATGCTTCAGTGTGTATGTTTAGGCTGCAGAATCTTACCTTACATCCAACGCATAGGAAGAATACCTTACATTCTGCTGCTGTTGTCTTATTCTGTGTGATTAATTTCTTGATACTTCTGTTTCTGCTCCAACTTTGACAGAGTGCCTTGGTCGGTCTTGTTCGGGTTAGGCAGAGGGCAGAATATCAATTACACCCCCTGTTGTGCCTCAGGAGGGGGAGAGAAAAAGTGATGACCTGTATCAAGATAAGGAAGCCTGGTGCGGACGGGAAATGTGGTGAACCACGATGGAGAATGGTTTCTACACACTCGCACACACACACACACACACACACACGCACATGCACACGCACACACACACACACACACACACACACACACACACACACACACAGGAACACACAGGCACACACACACACACACACACACACACACACACACACTGACGCGAAAGCTCTTACACTCACTCTGGGATGCCTAGGAAGCTGGGGTGCAAGCGTCGGGTGCTGGATGGACCTTTCTGCTTATGAGAAATAGCATGGGGAAGAAAAACTTACAGGCCCCATTGAACTTTAGTATTGCTTTCATTTCTTCGTCATGTTCCCACAGAGATGAAATGGGATAGTGTTTTTTTTTACGACTGTCATCCCAGTTGTGACTGGTGGATAAACGGCCTTGGTTTCCCCTCTTCCTTTCTCTTCCTCTCTCTTCCTTGCATTTCTCCTTGCTGCTAAACTTTACTGAACATCAATAGCCACAGCTATTGTACTTGTCATGGTTTTATAGACATCTCCTTTTGACAGGATCACAGACATCTCTGTTTGACAGGATCATAGACGGCAGCGTATCTCATTGCTCACATCTCAAAAAGGCCAGGGACCAAATAGCCTTTTCATTAATAACGACACCATAGGGACTGTTATGCTTTTACACTTGAATACAAGCGAATAAACAACACTTTCCAACAATACAAGTAAAGGTAACAAGTATTATGGATTGCTTCTCCATTTTTAACTTAACACAGGTTCGGTGGCGTTCCCCCCTACCAGGACCTGCCAATCTTGCGAGTGCCCTGCGGTGTCCGTGCCCTGGCCCCCCGTGGCAGTAGCATCGGTGGTGTCGTGTCCAGCCTCGGCCCTAGTTGGTGATGAGGTCTTCCCCCATTAGTGAGCAACAGGCAGCGAGGGCCTGGGCCAGGCAGCTGGCGTTGTCCTCGTTAGTGTCCTCATTAACGAGCAGCGGGATACCTAATTAAACAGCTCAATAGCTGGTAAGTACCCTCCCTCTATTCTCCCTGGGGCAGCACCTGAGTGGGGGGGAGTTATCGTCCCCCCCCCTTTTGGTCCTTTTGGTAAAAGAGATCCATGCTGTTAGTTCCATGCTGTTCAGATTCCAGTGTTCACAGAGATCTTGGTTTGATGATACTTCCACATGGTGACCATGTGACTGTTTTGGTTTGAGGGCAAAAATGCACACAGACATTATAAAGACACTCACAGAAACATTATAAAGACACTCACAGAAACATTATAAAGACACTCACAGAAACATTATAAAGACACTCACAGAAACATTATAAAGACACTCACAGAAACATTATAAAGACTCACACACACACAAATCCATCTTCCACTAGTTCCTGGTTAGACTTAAGCAGCAACTGTCAAAGTGACAGACAGATACCTTAAGATGCTGAAACACCCGCCCACACATAGATACCCATTCTTATGATTAGCGCAACATCAGTGGGTCTGACCTGTATGTCCCAGGTTGTTCCTTGTTAACAAGGAGCCCGTAGGCAGAGCAGAGCAGAGAAGAGCTGGGTCACCTCCAGGAGAGCCGATGCTGCTTATTTGCACCCCTCATCTGTCTTGTGCTGGCGATGGGGCAATGTGTCTCCCATGTCTAACAGGTGAGCACAGCCATGCATTACAGGACAAGGCCCTGTTGGGCCCCCAGGGGAGCTCAGCAAGCAACACACAACCAGCTGCACAGCAATAAATAGACACAGGGACACAGCGGAAAAGCTCCTGAACAAGGACAACAGAAAAGCAAGCAAGTTATTTAGATTTTGTAGTGAAACGTCATTAGAAATACCTACGCATGGTGGTTCACAGTTGCAGGAAGTCATTCATTGTTACACAGAAATTCTACAATAAAAAAATTAAACAACATCTGATTGAAGAAGTGGTGTAGTGTTTTGAGCATGGCAGTTGAGGGGTATGGTAAGGTTTCCAAAGATGATATATTATATCACACCGAAAAAGTAATTGGTTCAGTCCTTGCAAGTACCTGTGTTAGATTTCTCATCTTCACTTAGCAGAGTGCACTAAGCCTTGTTCTCCCTGGTGCTAATCCCCGGCAGGAAACAGCTTTCAGGGGATTAACATCAAGGGGAAAAGTCTTACTTGTCGGCGGTGGAGAAGGGGGTGGGGTGGTGGAGTGTATTCCTTCTCCCATCTTTTCTTTGCTGCATGACTCCGAAGTGTTTCCTAAATGCGAGTTAACCACACAGTTTGACACGCTCGGTTGCGCGCACTGGAAATCTTTGACCTCGCCAGATCTCCCCTCTGTAAGTCCTCAGTAGACACGGTTGAACTCATGTAGTCCCTGTAGAGATCCACTGGGTTAAAGCTGCTGAAGATACCTCTTCATCACAAGGGTTTTGCTACACTAGCTTGCCTTGGTTTTACCCCTTTGCAATGAACTCTCTTGGCATTTTCTTGATCATCTGGGTGATTCACTGTTCCAAATTGCTCATCTCTCTCTGTATTGCTGTGTGATGAGGACGATTTTGGTAAAAGAAAAAGCATAAGAACATTGGTTTTCACTAGGTTTCAAGGTGAACAATCTACAGTAGGTCTATGTAAATTATTTTGTTTAAAAAAACATATTTTGTTTTAAATAGCAACAACACATGAGAAGCTCCAACATCTTTCCAATTTGCGTCCATACTTTATTTGACTGGAAACCATTCAATGAATTAATGTGCCGAAATAACAAATTACTGATTCTTGTTTTTATAGCAAAACAACAGTTTGAGGTATGGATGTAATTCTGCTGAACATTTAAAGAGGAGACATGGAGAAATCAACGGAAAATAGAAAACATACCTACAGAAAGCCCACCTGCCATAGTGAGCCCTCATAATACCTTTGGGATTATTTTGCACGGGGCTGAGAATAAAACAGTGCCAAGAAATCGGGAGGAACCCATTTCCTGCTGCACACATCCTTCCTGACAAGTTTTCGAAATGGCAAATGTAACTTCCGCTGTTCTGTTCTTTTTTGCACCGCTACAAACATTCCAGTGTTTTTGTCTTTGGTTCAATTTCCCCCAAAACAGTGGGCTCCTCAATAAGTGCATGGAGAGATGAAAGTGAAGCTCCTCCTAGCAGGGATCAAAATGTCCCTTTTCCCAGACGCTACGAAACTTCCTTCTGGTCCTGACGGTGTTGTAAATACCCAGGATAAAAGAGAGCTTTGTCTGCTTGACGTTAGCACTCCCATTAGACAATCAACAAAGGCAGTTCTGTTGGTCTCATGTTTAAATCTGAAAATTCCTACTAATCCTTTGTCCCTGGTACCCTCCTAATACTATCAAGCTTCGATCAGAAGAAATTGCCAAAAAACGAATAATCTGAACAGCCTGAACGAATAAAGGCATGTGGTGTTTTGGGAAAATTATGTATTACTGAACACCAAATGTTATCTCTTGTGTATTGCTTAGCTAGTCTTAAACATCTTACATTATTCAGGTTGTTTTTGGAGGATTGACACTATTGAGGGATTTCACAGAGAGGAAGTTGACTAGATAATGTTATTCAGAAGAAGAACAGTGCAGGCGGGCATGAAAGACGGAACTACCCAACTGTGGGAGGTCCATTAGAAAGTGAACAGTGTGGTCTCAACTTTTAATGGGTCATTGGAGGTTTGGCGTGATATGCAAAAGCAAGGAGGGATAAATTATTTTGTCTGACAAATACCTCTGTGGAGAGCAAGTTTGTCAGCAGACAGTGGGATCTGATGAGTTTTATATTTGTGTTAGTACACTGCATTCTGAACACCCCATCATGCACGCTGCTCATTCCTGCCTCAGGGCCTGTTCAGTGACTGGCTCTACTGTATAATAAATCATAATCTTTATGTGATATGCATACAACAATTATCTTCTAATGATTCATCCATCTCTTATTAACCATTGCTGGAAAACCTATTGACAACATTTATCTGCACACAGGCCATTTCAGTCTCATCTGAGTAAACTATGTTGACTTTAGTTGCAATCGTTTCAGTCATTTTATTCTTTGTCGACTTCCTATATGGCTGACTTTCCTCACTGTGTTAAGGATGACACACAGGCCTTTGTGATGGACAGTTGTGAGTCACCATGTTGGCATCTCCCAGCAATCACTATTTTGCGGGGAGATTTGTGTGAGAGAGGGAATATTTCTGCATTTGTCTGTTTGTTACCTTGCTCCCTTTGTTCCACATGTAATTACCAGACTCTCAGAAGGAATACATGTAGTTACTAGACTCCCAGAAGGAATCCATGTGGTTATTAGACTCCCAGAAGGAATACATGTAGTTACTAGACTCCCAGAAGGAATCCATGTGGTTATTAGACTCCCAGAAGGAATACATGTAGTTACTAGACTCCCAGAAGGAATCCATGTGGTTATTAGACTCCCAGAAGGAATCCATGTGGTTATTAGACTCCCAGAAGGAATACATGTAGTTACTAGACTCCCAGAAGGAATCCATGTGGTTATTAGACTCCCAGAAGGAATCCATGTGGTTATTAGACTCCCAGAAGGAATACATGTAGTTACTAGACTCCCAGAAGGAATCCATGTGGTTATTAGACTCCCAGAAGGAATCCATGTGGTTATTAGACTCCCAGAAGGAATACATGTAGTTACTAGACTCCCAGAAGGAATCCGTGTAGCTACCAGACTCCCAGAAGGAATCCGTGTAGCTACCAGACTCCCAGAAGGAATCTGTGTAGCTACCAGACACCCAGAAGGAATCCGTGTAGCCACCAGACTCCCAGAAGGAATACATGTAGTTACAAGACTCCCAGAAGGAATCCATGTAGTTACCAGACTCCCAGAAGGAATACATGTTGTTACCCGACTCCCAAAAGGAATCCATGTAGCCGCCAGACTCCCAGAAGGAATCTGTGTAGCTACCAGACTCCCAGAAGGAATCCATGTCGTTACTAGACTCCCAGAAGGAGTCCATGTGGTTACTAAACTCCCAGAAGGAATCCATGTGGGCATAAATGCATCTCAAGCAGAATGCCTTTGCCGAGGTCAGGATCAGCAGCTTACACTGGATCAATGGGCTAATCATTACATTTCACTCCTGCACCCCACTACACTCCAGCTGACACCCTCCTCCTCCTCCTGTCCATCCGCATTTCTGGACCTACTGTATAAATGAATGATATGTACCCATTGATTCTTCAAGAATATAACTTATAAATGCCTCATGAGCTTAGTTCAACGGCCGTACCCCATCAGAACCCAAAAATAGAAGCTTGTTTCACTCCACTGTTTGTAAACAACATAAATGTAAACAAACACTTTATAGCCTCAAAACATGGTTAAAACTATAATTTTGATATAATGGATGGTCAGTCCTTCCATCCATAGCTCTGTTTTTACCAAAACAGAGGCAGGGTGCCTGCTTTTTTATTGTTTCAACTGCGGATTCTAACTTTGATTTCTCTGCTGAAAGACGGATGTTTCCTCTCACCTCTTTTACCCCTGCTCTTTTACCCCTGCACTCTTGGGGCTGCATATGTGGTAAATAAGCTCTGCAGCTCCACAGTACTTTAACTTTCATCTGTACCTCCAGCCTTACTTTCCCGGGTGTCTTCATCTACTGTGATGAATGTGATACTGTTACCATATTCTGTTACGCTGCATTATTTATTGCTTTGGTAGATTTTCTTAATCAGGGTGACTTACAATTTCACACATTTTGCAGCTTTCGAGCAGCTGAGGCATCTCAATAACACCAACCACTCACTGTAAGGTCTTGGAGAGAGGAGAGGGAGAGAGAGAGAGAGAGAGAGAGAGAGAGAGAGAGAGAGAGAGAGAGAGAGAGAGAGAGAGAGAGAGAGAGAGAGAGAGAGAGAGAGAGAGAGAGAGAGAGAGAGAGAGAGAGAGAGAGAGAGAGAGAGAGAGAGAGAGAGAGAGAGAGAGAGAGAGAGAGAGAGAGAGAGAGAGAGAGAGAGAGAGAGAGAGAGAGAGAGATAGAATACTGTACAAGGACGCTTAAGGATGAGCAATAAAGAGAAGTGAGTGTTGAAACTCACAGCTGTCATCTCAGAGGGTTTGCTGAACACTTGATTTGTCGTCAAAATGGCATAGAATAAATGTATTCTCTGATGGTTTATATAGTGAAGGAATCAGTGCATCTTCATTCAAATTAGACTTTTTCTCCATTTGGTAAGGCACTGTAAAGTAAAGGCATGTTTCACATTCATAGAACTGAGAATTAGACCCGGTTATGTTTTGAAAAGCTTAATTAATATTTGCTCCCTTTCAAAAGGACTACCTTAAAGGGAGAATCCTCTCAAAATCTATCTTTTGGTATTTTTTTCATTAGTCCACTGTTGATACATTCCCAAAATTGTCACAGGCCGCATAATAATAATAATAATAATATGCCATTTAGCAGACGCTTTTATCCAAAGCGACTTACAGTCATGCGTGCATACATTTTTGTGTATGGGTGGTCCCGGGGATCGAACCCACTACCTTGGCATTACAAGCGCCGTGCTCTACCAGCTGAGCTACAGAGGACCATGATGATGCAATATCTTGAAAACTTGACTGCTGACATGTAAAATATTTTGGGACTCCATCAACAGTGGACTAGTTTAAAAAAAGACCAACATTTCCTTAACATTACAAAGTATGGTTCATTTTGCTGACTGCCTTTCCAATGAGGGATGACCACTGCCAATATCACAGAAAGCATCTGGTAAACTACTTACCGCTAACTTTTGCACTGTAGCTGACTAAATAAAACAGACAGACCCCTTTTGCAACAAATTACAATATCGAGGTCAAACATACGTCACTGCAAGGTTTTCTTACTCCCCTGGAATGAGCTCATGACCTTTAAAGTATGCTAAATTAGCAAAGCTGTCAAGGACACAAAGCCTTGAGGTAAGCATAGTACGAGCTGCACCATTAGAAGAGGCACAATTTGGTTGCTTTATTTAGCAGGTGGAGTTTATTCCCAGTCATCAAATCCCACTTGAAGAGAACAGCTGACGTAGCTGAAACGCTGGGAGACCCAAATAAGCTCCATCAACAGAACTGATAATATTTCATATCCCCATAGTCCTCTTTTTGTTTTTTTGTTCTCTCTCTTCTAGGATGGGAGCCTATTTTTTAGACCCAATCCTTACCTCGCACGACCTCTAGCTACGAAAAAGTCACTTCCGGACTAAGCTGTATTCCACCTAGTCAGAAGCATCTACCCATTAAGTGGGATTTTGCTAGATCAGGTGCCTTTGAAAGGCGGGGCTCTCTCCCCGGGTTGTTTGTAGCTCTCCTGTATAAAATGAAGTTCTGTTGGGAGTAACAGAAAGTGACGACCATGAAAAGAAGTCTCTCATTAATCAAGAAGCTGACCAGGCTAACAATACAGGGAACAGAGTTTCAATGATTTGGTGGTATTTTCAAACATGTTGGATTGCTGTGTAGATGTGATTTCAGGTATTGAGTGCACTTTGTGCTGCAGTGGACTGCTACATGTTTAAGTTTTTTATTTCTAGATTCACAATGTGTGTCTGCTGATAAGATTATGTTAATCTTATTTCTTTCTTTGCAACCCCACGAGGTGAGAACTTGCATGGAGCCCCAGGCCAAGGGAAATTGACAGTTCTTTTGTGTTTCTTCCATTTGCGAATAATCGCACCAACTGTTGTCACCTTCTCACCAAGCTGCTTGGCGATGGTCTTGTAGCCCATTCCAGCCTTGTGTAGGTAGTTATCGTGGGTTGTTGTATGTAATTATTGTAGGTTAGTATTGTATTCGGCTGAGCCCGGTGAAGCACGAAGCTAGCTAACCCAATACCTGGACTAGTTAGCGGGTAGCTACTGGTAACTATTAGCAACTGTGGATAGTTGTTTCACGCCTGAGAGTACCTATAATTGTAATTACGCCAGCTAGCTGCCTACAATGATTACATACAATAATGCCTACCATTCAGCTGTTTTTCTAACCTCATTGTCTGAAGCGTTAACGTTAGGTAGTAAGTGGCTACTGTGCTTGAAATTTAGCTAGCTTGTTGTTACCTGGATAGCTACTAAACAAATAGCTGGAACGACCTAGTGAACAGACGCGAACTGGCTGAGTCAATTCAGTGGCTAGCTAGTTTCTGAGGTGGAAGTTGGGAGAGTTATATTTGGGTGTTTCAGTGAAACATATGTGAGGGAGGCCCCGCTCTCTCCTTTCCCAGATGTTTAGTTCATTTCATTCCGATCTCCTTTGCATTATTGTAGCCATTTTCTGTAGCCTGTCAACTATGCCTCTGTCTATCCCTGTTCTCTCCTCTCCGCACAGGCTATACAAACGCCTCACACCGCGTGGCTGCTGCCTCTCTAACCTGGTGGTCCCTGCACGCACCACCCACGTGGAGTTCCAGGTCTCAGGCAGCCTCTGGAACTGCCGTTCTGCTGCCAACAAGGCAGAGTTCATCTCAGCCTATGCTACCCTCCAGTCCCTCGACTTCTTGGCGCTGACGGAAACATGGATTACCACTGAAAACACTGCTATTCCTACTGCTCTCTCCTCGTCTGACAATGTGTTCTCGCATACCCCGAGAGCATCTGGTCAGCGGGGTGGTGGCACAGGAATCCTCATCTCTCCCAAGTGGACATTCTCTCTTTTTCCCCTGACCCATCTGTCTATCTCCTCATTTGAATTCCATGCTGTCATAGTCACTAGCCCATTTAAGCTTAACATCCTTGTCATTTATCGCCCTCCAGGTTCCCTTGGAGAGTTCATCAATGAGCTTGACGCCTTGATAAGTTCCTTTCCTGAGGATGGCTCACCCCTCACAGTTCTGGGTGACTTCAACCTCCCTACATCTACCTTTGACTCATTTCTCTCTGCCTTCTTCTTTCCACTCCTCTCCTCTTTTGACCTCACCCTCTCACCGTCCCCCCCTACTCACAAGGCAGGCAATACGCTTGACCTCATCTTTACTAGATGCTGTTCTTATACTAATCTCACTGCAACTCCCCTCCATGTCTCCGACCACTACTTTGTATCCTTTTCTCTCTCGCTCTCCTCCAACACTACTCACTCTGCCCCTACTCAGATGGTAATGCGCCGTCGCAACCTTCGCTCGCTCTCTCTCTCCCGCTACTCTCTCCTCTTCCATCCTATCATCTCTTCCCTCTGCTCAATCCTTCTCCCTGCAATCTCCTGATTCTGCCTCCTCAACCCTCCTCTCCTCCCTTTCTGCATCCTTTGACTCTCTATGTCCCCTATCCTCCCGACCGGCTCGGTCCTCCCCTCCTGCTCCGTGGCTTGATGACTCATTGCGAGCTCACAGAACAGGGCTCCGGGCAGCCGAGTGGAAATGGAGGAAAACTAGACTCCCTGCAGACCTGGCATCCTTTCACTCCCTCCTCTCTACATTTTCTTCATCTGTTTCTGCTGCTAAAGCCACTTTCTACCACTCTAAATTCCAAGCATCTGCCTCTAACCCTAGGAAGCTCTTTGCCACCTTCTCCTCCCTGCTGAATCCCCCCCCCCCCTCCCTCTCTGTGGATGACTTTGTCAACCATTTTGAAAAGAAGGTTGACGACATCCGATCCTCGTTTGTTAAGTCAAATGACACCGCTGGTCCTGCTCACACTTCCCTACCCTATGCTTTGACTTCTTTCTCCCCTCTCTCCAGATAAAATCTTGCGACTTGTGACGGCCGGCCGCCCAACAACCTGCCCGTTTGACCCTATCCCCTCCTCTCTTCTCCAGACCATCTCCTGTGACCTTCTCCCTTACCTCACCTCGCTCATCAACTCATCCTTGACCGCTGGCTATGTCCCTTCTGTCTTCAAGAGAGCGAGAGTTGCACCCCTTCTCAAAAAACCAACACTCGATCCCTCTGATGTCAACAACTACAGACCAGTATCCCTTCTTTCTTTTCTCTCCAAAACTCTTGAGCGTGCCGTCTTTAGCCAACTCTCTTGCTATCTCTCTCAGAATGACCTTCTTGATCCAAACCAGTCAGGTTTCAAGACTGGTCATTCAACTGAGACTGCTCTTCTCTGTGTCATGGAGGCTCTCCGCACTGCTAAAGCTAACTCTCTCTCCTCTGCTCTTGTCCTTCTAGACCTGTCTGCTGCCTTTGATACTGTGAACCATCAGATCCTCCTCTCCACCCTCTCCGAGCTGGGCATCTCCGGCGCGGCTCACTCTTGGATTGCGTCCTACCTGACCGGTCGCTCCTACCAAGTGGCGTGGCGAGAATCTGTCTCCGCACCACGTGCTCTCACCACTGGTGTCCCCCAGGGCTCAGTTCTAGGCCCTCTCCTATTCTCGCTATACACCAAGTCACTTGGCTCTGTCATATCCTCACATGGCCTCTCCTATCATTGCTACGCAGACGACACACAACTAATCTTCTCCTTTCCCCCTTCTGATAACCAGGTGGCGAATCGCATCTCTGCATGTCTGGCAGACATATCAGTGTGGATGACGGATCACCACCTCAAGCTGATCCTCGGCAAGACGGAGCTGCTCTTCCTCCCGGGGAAGGACTGCCCGTTCCATTATCTCGCCATCACGGTTGACAACTCCGTTGTGTCCTCATCCCAGAATGCGAAGAGCCTTGGCATGACCCTGGACAACACCCTGTCGTTCTCCGCTAACATCAAGGCGTTGACCCGATCCTGTAGGTTCATGCTCTACAACATTCGGAGAGTACGACCCTGCCTTACACAGGAAGCGGCACAGGTCCTAATCCAGGCACTTGTCATCTCCCGTCTGGATTACTGCAACTCACTGTTGGCTGGGCTCCCTGCCTGTGCCATTAAACCCCTACAACTCATCCAGAATGCTGCAGCCCGTCTGGTGTTCAACCTTCCCAAGTTCTCTCACGTCACCCCGCTCCTCCGCATACTCCACTGGCTTCCAGTTGAAGCTCGCATCTGCTACAAGACCATGGTGCTTGCCTACGGAGCTGTGAGGGGAATGGCACCTCCGTACCTTCAGGCTCTGATCAGTCCCTACACCCAAACGAGGGCATTGCGTTCATCCACCTCTGGCCTGCTGGCCCCCCTATCTCTGCGGAAGCACAGTTCCCGCTCAGCCCAGTCAAAACTGTTCGCTGCTCTGGCACCCCAATGGTGGAACAAGCTCCCTCATGACGCCAGGACAGCGGAGTCACTCACCACCTTCCGGAGACACTTGAAACCCCACCTCTTTAAGGAATACCTGGGATAGGATAAAGTAATCCTTCTATCCCCCCTTACCCCACCCCAAAGAAGAAGAAGAAAAAAAAATACATATTGTAAAGTGGTTATCCCACTGGCTATAAGGTGAATGCACCAATTTGTAAGTCGCTCTGGATAAGAGTGTCTGCTAAATGATGTAAATGTAATGTAAATATATATGTTACTAGGCTACATATTTCCTAAAGAGTCTGATGCAGTGATTCCAGGAGTTTTAGGTTCCACCCTTCTCCTAATTAGCAATAAGCAGAGGATGCATCTATTTGACTGAATAAGCAAAATGAGCAGGCAATACATGCATTTACATTTTAAAGATAAATATTGTACATTTCTGTAACATCCCGCTGGCACAAACGTCAGTTAAAAGTTAATTTTTTATTTAGGCTACACTTGGTTGAGTTGTCAACTAACGTGAATGCAATGCGAAATTAACAAAAAATTGATTTAGGTTAAAAATACGGAATTCCCTTAAGTTTTTGTTGTTGTTGAAATGACGTGTAAACAATGTTGATTCAACCAGCTTTTCACCAGTGGGATGGCACTTTCCGCAATTATTCCCAAAGGACTCTAAACCTGTTTCATGGCAATGCTTTCGATCAATATTGTGTATGCTAAATGCTTAGCAGGGCTGTAATCTAAGGAGTGTGCAAATGGTTGGCTCTCATCTGACTTTGGGACAATAGCTCCTGTTAGCGGGTGTGCCGTTCATTCAACATTCTGGTTGTAAGGAACATTTACAAGATTTTGAAGGCATTCGTTTTAGGCTGTATATACCAATTCATTTTGTATTACAGCCTGATTAATCAGACTACTTGTATAGTTACATTATTACTATTGATACATCATGTCTGTTTCCTTCCCTTCACAACCACAAAGATCACTTCTACTGCACTCTTAGAAAAAACAGTTCCGAAAGGGTTCTTCAGCTGTCCCCATAGGAGCACCCTTTTTTGGTTCCAGGTAGAACCCTTTTGGGTTCCATGTAGAACCCGGGTTCCAAAAGGGGTTCTTCAAAGGCTTCTCCTATGGGGACAGCCGAATAACCCTTTTAGGTTCTTGATAGCACCTTTCTTTCTAAGTGTGTATATGATGTAAATGTGTGTGCAATTGTTTGGCGGTGACCAAGAGAATAAAGCTCTGGATTTGGAAACATCTGCCTGGTTTTTGCCGGATCGCCTGCATTCTAAAAAGAAAAGGTTCCATCAGGATCCTTCAGGATAATTTAAGGTGAAAAAATGAACCATAAGGTTCCTGTAGGATCATTCAGGATAATATAAGGTACAAAAATTACCTTAAGGTTAATTTAAGAACCTATACTCTGCCATCAGTTTGTTTTTGAACCTTTGTAGACTTAAGGGGTGCTTTGAAGAACCCTTTTCAAAAGATGGGTTCATTTTGGAACCAGCAGTGCGCTCGTGAGTAAAGGGCGCTTGTGCGTATTATTCAAATTTAGAACGTTGGTCAAAAGACAACTGGAAGCGGGAAGCGCGCGGATGGTTGGAGAGACACGACAGATAAGAGATGACTTGCAACAGATAGACTTGAAAGGTGAGTGAACCTTAACTATTCGCTAGCTAAGATAATAATTCATCAAAGTAAATAACAATACATAATGTAACATACTCTTCATTTTTCATCAGCTAGCCAAGCTACATAGCCTGTAATGTTAGCTGGTAATTGTTGTATAAGTGTTGGTCCTCCCTTTAGTACCTGGCTTATCCTGTCCGTGTCCAGTTAAGTGGTGGAGAGTTTGGGAGCTGTGACCTCTGATAGAGAAATGTATCAACCTCCATGAACAAGTAAGACACACACACACACACACACGACCCAATGTAGGTTATGTTAAACTTGACAAAAAGAAGAATACATCAAACTAATCTGATTAGTTAGATGCATTTGATATCGAATACTCATATTGTTTATGTTGGTGTATTGGGGCGGCCTGTTCTGTCCTCTGTATTTCAGACCAAAGCAAGACACATTTAAAGCTCACTATGGATCTACAAACAGGTTAGCCTCTATAAAGTCATTGGATGTATTTGCAGTGTGATTATAGTGTGTTCTGTGTTATTTCTTTGTCTTTTCCAATAGTAACTAAATGGTGAATGAATGTATTTACAGTCAATCAATCAATCAATAACGTGTGAATATTGTGTGTTCTGTGTTATTCCTTCCTCTTTTCCAATACTAATTGAATGGTGAATGAACGTATTTACAGTCAATCAATCAATCAATCAATCAATCAATCAATCAATCAATCAATCAATACAGTGTGATTATAGTGTGTTCTGTGTAATTCCTTTGTCTTTTCCAATACTAACTGAATGGAGAATGAATGTATTTACAGTCAATCAATCAATCAATCAATCCAGTGTGATTATAGTGTGTTCTGTGTAATTCCTTCATATTTTCCAATACTAACTGAATGTTGGATTGTCTGGTGTCATTTTCACTTAATGCCCCATTTGGAGCATCATATTATCTGATTCAACACTTTACCCAAAGGTGGGACTGCAGAATCCCATAATAAGAAATATGGCGTCAGATAAATAAGAGAGAGACATCTTTCCTGATAAGCTCTGCTTCGTCAAGGAACAACCATAAATATGTATATATTTTTTATTTATTTGTTTATTTCACCTTTATTTAACCAGGTAAGCCAGTTGAGAACAAGTTGTCATTTACAACTGCGACCTGGCCAAGATAAAGCAAAGCGATAAACACAACAACACAGAGTTACTTATGGGGTAAACAAAACATAAAGTCAAAAATATGTGAATGTAGTAAGTTATGGAGGTAAGGCAATAAATAGGCCATTGTGCAAAATAGTTACAATTTCGTAT
This sequence comes from Coregonus lavaretus, assembly GCF_964263955.1. NCBI lineage: Eukaryota > Metazoa > Chordata > Actinopteri > Salmoniformes > Salmonidae > Coregonus > Coregonus lavaretus. Next base: position 31,874,787 of record NC_140019.1, on the reverse strand, counting down.
TAACACTGGAATGATAGATGTGCAAAAGATGATGTGCAAATAGAGATATTGGGGTGCAAATTAGCAAAATAAATGACAATATGGTGATGGGGGTAAGGGTCCAGATTTCTCAGCTCTTTCAGAACATCAGCTGTCTGAATTTGTGTGAAGGAGAAGTGGGGGGCATGGTCAAGTTGCAGCGGAGGGTGCAGAGCTGGTGGCCAGGGTAGTGGTAGCCAGGTGGAAAGCATGGCCATCCGTAGCAAAATGTTTGTTGAAATTCTCGATTGTAGATTTATCGGTGGTGACAGTGTTTCCTAGCCTCAGTGCAGTGGGGAGGAGGTGCTCTTATTTTCCATGGACTTTAGTGTCCCAAAACCTTTTGGAGTTAGTGCTACAGGATGCAAATTTCTGTTTGGAAAAGCTAGCCTTTGCTTTCCTAACTGATTGTGTATATTGGTTCCTGACTTCCCTGAAAAGTTGCATGTCGCAGGGGCGGTTTGATGCTAATGCAGTACACCACAGGATGTTTTTGTGCTGGTCAAGGGCAGTCAAGTCTGAGGAGAACCAGGGGCTATATCTGTTCTTAGTTCTGAATTTTTTGAATGGGGCATGCTTATTTAAGATTGAGAGGAAAGCACTTTTAAAGAACAACCAGGCATCCTCTACTGACGGAATGGGGTCAATATCCATCCAGGATACCCAGGCCAGGTCAATTAGAAAGGCCTGCTCGCTAAAGTGTTTTAGGGAGCGTTTGACAGTGATGAGGGGTGGTCGTTTGACCGCGGACCCATTACGGGATCATGGTTAAAGACAGCGGAGGTGTATTTAGAGGGTAAATTTGTCAGGATGATATCTATGAGGGTGCCCATGTTTACAGATTTAGGGTTGTACCTGGTAGGTTTGTTGATAATTTGTGTGAGATTGAGAGCATCTAGTTTAGATTGTAGGTTGGCCGGGGTGTTAAGCATATCCCAGTTTAGGTCACCAAGCAGTACGAACTCTGAGGATAGATGGGGGGCAATCAGTTCATATATGGTGTCCAGGGCACAGCTCGGGGCTGAGGGGCGTCTGTACCAAGCGGTAACAGTGAGAGACTTATTTCTGGAAGGGTGGATTTTTTGAAGTAGAAGCTCAAACTGTTTGGGCACAGACCTGGATAGTACGATAGAGCAGTAGATTGCAACCCCACCCCCTTTGGCAGTTCTATCGAGACGGAAAATGTTGTAGTTGGACATTTCTTAATTTTTGGTGGCCTTCCTAAGTCAGGATTCAGACACTGCTAGAACATCAGGGTTGGCGGAGTGTGCTAACGCAGTGAATAACTCAAACTTAGGGAGGAGGCTTCGGATGTTAACGTGCAAGAAACCAAGATTTTTACGGTTACAGAAGTCAACAAATGATAACGCCTGGGGAGTACATTTACATTTTAGTCATTTAACAGACGCTCTTATCCAGAGCGACTTACAGGAGCAATTAGGGTTAAGTGCCTTGCTGAAGGGCACATCGACAGATTTTTCACCTAGTCGGCTCGGGGATTAGAACCAGCGACCTTTCGGTTACTGGCACGATGCTCTTAACCACTAAGCTACAGTGCCTGGGTTAACCTCTACATCACCAGAGGAACAGAGGAGGAGTAGAATAAGGATATGGCTAAAAGCTTTAAGTACTGGTCTTCTAGTACGTTGGGTACAGAGAAAAAAAAGGGGCAGATTTCCAGCTGTTGTAGAAGAGATTCAGGGCATTATGTACAGACAAGGATATGAGTACAGTGGAGGCAAACCTAAGCGTTGGGTAATGATGAAAGAGATAGCATCACTGGAGGCACGATTGAGTCGGTCTCCGGGTGTATGGGGGGTGGGACAAAGGAGCTATCTAAGGCAGGTTGAGCTGGGCTGGGGGATCTACAGTGAAATAGTACAATAACAAATAACCGAAACAGCAATAAGGAAGGCATATTGACATGGGAGAGAGGCATAAAGCAATCACAGGTGTTATTTGAGAGAGCTAAGACAACAGCTGGTAATGGCGACAAAGTTTGGGCTGAAGCTAAACATAAACAGGATGCGGTACCGTATAAAGGAACAGTCCAGCAGGCATCAGCTGTATAGCTGAGTTATCATAAGGTCTGGTGAACAGCATTAGGAGAGTTCGGAGGTAGATCGGGGGCTGCTACAGCACTGGCGAGCAAGAGGCCACGGCTTGCGTGTGCTAGCGAGCCGGGGCTAGCAGAGGGATCTTGTGGTCGACGTCGTAACGGGAAGCCTGTTGAAACCACATCAGATGATTTCATCGGCAGACCAGTCGAGTTGGATTGGCAGGGCTCCGTGTCAACACTAGTAGGTCCCGTCCGGTTGACAGAGAGATAAATAGCCGGGAGATGGGCCTGGCTCGAGGCTAGCTCAAGGCTGATTAGCCAACAACAACATCCATTTGGTTGCAGCTAGCTAGTTTGCGATGATCCGGTGTTAAAGGTGATTCAGTGATTCCGGCAGAAAAACCGATATGTTCTGGGTCGATAACGCGCTGTGCAGACAGTGCAGACTGGCTGATAATAGTCCAGGCTAGAGCTGGCTGGTAGGTAGTGCGGCCATGGACAATGGTGAAAAAACGCTAACGGTGGCTAATAGCAAGTAGCTAGTTAGCTGGCTACTCCCGTACGGTAGACAGAGAGGTAGATAGCCGGGATATGGGCCTGGCTCGAGGCTAGCTCAATGCTAACTGGTGCTTGCTTCGGGGGCAGTGGTGATTAGCCAACAGCAACATCCATTCGGTTGCGGCTAGCTAGTTGTGATCCGGTGTTAATGTCCAGTGATTCAGTTATTCCGGCAGAACATCTGATGTTCTGGGTGAAAACCGCTAACGGTGGCTAATAGCAAGTAGCTAGTTACCTGGCTAGCTAGTTTTAACTGGTGATTCTTGATAAAAGGTAAGTCAATAATAGAATCCGTTCCACATTGAGTGAGGCGGGTTGCAGGAAAGTATATTTTGTAGAAGGATGAAAAGTGTGATAGGGAAATATGTACGAAAAATACACAAAAAAAATACAAAAAACATGCTATTTACACGGACACACAACAAAGAGCACGACCGCACTGCTATGCCATCTTGGATGAGTCTCATATAAATTAGGAGGACAGGTGGTTGTCTGGAAAGAGTGGTATAGGTTGTTCCATAACGACAGGACAACAAGGACTTCCGGTAGACAAGATGGCGTATTGAATACACAGCGGTATGAATCACCTCAAGATAAAAACAAAATATTCAATATAAGTAGGTTAGACTAAATATTAGCACTTCATATATTCGCGGGTAATAACATTCAATCTGGATAATAACACAAAACAAATGATAAGGCTAGAGAAATGTATCAACAAATATTACAACAACAAGCAACACTCAAACATGACGGAGGATAAATGGAGGAGAATCAAACTCCAAGAGAAAACGCGACTCCGACTGATACAGATGATTTACGCTTTTCACCACTGGGACTGGTAAGTGTGGAAAGCGATCTGTTAAATGACAAACTAGGCATACTAGAGTTGGTCAGTAATGATGTAAAAGAGTTGAAGGCGAGTCTTGAAATGAGTGACGAAAAAGCTGCGATAATGGAGAACGATACAGGACAGTCACTAAGATAGAAACGGACATTAACGAACTTAAAAAGGAGAACAACTTTCTGAGAGAAGCCTTACTAGACATACAAACTAGATTGATGAGAGAAAATCGAGTACTTACGGGTATCCAAGAAAAAGAAGGAGAGGTTACCGGAAAAATTGTGAAGGACTTTCTTACAGCGCTTCAAATCCCACTCGAGGTTGTCGATAAAATCCAACTCGAACGTGTACACCGTTTCAGACAAAGAGGACAGAGATATGAGCGTCCAATCGTTGCCAAATGTGCTTTTTTAATGATAAAGTAATGGTTAAAAACCTAGGTAAAAGACTTGCTGGCATGAAAATAGTCATGAATGATCAGTTCCCGAGGGAGATTGCAGAACTGCGCAAAATTCTGTACCCAATCTTCAAGGAAAATAAATTAAGAGGGAAGCGTGTTACTCTCGTTGTCGATAAACTGTAAATTGACAACCAAATGTTCCGCGACACAAAGAATACTCCATACTCTATTCTGAAAGTTCTAATAGAGGAGTCGAATAATGGAACACCCAATACTAGCCATGGTAGGGATTGTAATAATGAAGCAAATTTATTGTATTTATTGTATTTTATAAAGTGATAAGATGGTATTACAAGAAAAGTTAACAAGCAAAATAATACATCTTCAAATACAACTAATTAGAACAGTGGTACTCAATCAACATAGTGGAGATAAAAACATAGCAAACAGAAGACATAGAAGTCACAGTATGTGGGTATGTGTGGATGTATTGTGATGGAAGATGTGGTGTGCGTTTTTGTGTTTGAAAAAGTGTGGCTTTAAGTGAGTGAGAAAGGAAATGGTTGCATATCCCAGAACCAACGCGTGTCTATGAGCAGGGGTTGTGAGAGAGAGCTTTCAATTTTGTGCAGATGAGGGATATACATTTTAAAATAAAGTATACATCCAATCTATTTTTTTATTGTCCTATCATGATGGAACGATCCCCAACCGTATATCCTGAGCAACTGTTACGTTCTCCCCTCGGGTGTAGTTCGTCTGAGGAGGAGACGTAAATGCCTGGGCCTGCACACACAAGGTAAACTAGATGAAGGTGGGAGAAACGTGGGGTGTAATGAACTAAAATAACCAGACAACAACCAGATCTGGTTGTTATCTGGTTATCACACTAGATCACACGTAGATAACCTAGTGTGTAAAACAATGGGTTATCTACGTGTGAGTGCACTGCAGTAACAGCGGCCACACATCCCTAGGCCAATTCAAAGCCACTGCTATGCGTTCGAATGCACAAAAGTAAGAGTCAACCTCAGACTCACGGAATTGTGGAACTAAAGCAATATGCCGGCTAATGTCAAATGTAGAGGCAGATCCTGGGGTGGAAAACTCACTATTGGAAACGGCAGGGACAGCGGCCAGCCTCGCCATCTCTGTCTCTAATTCCAATTTGCGTATTTCGAAGTCCATCTGCCTTATCAAAACATCTGCTTCCAACTCCAGTCGGCGAATCTCCAATTTGAGATTTGAGAGTAAATCATCCTTTCGGATTTGTGCTCTCTCTTCTGCCTCCAGCTGCAAATGTACAGCCGTAGGCATAGGAGAGAGAGGGTCAAATCGAGGCAAGGTGGCCGGGGCCTTATACTCGACCTCATCGTCGGGCCTATACGGGATACTCAGCGCATCCACCACCTCTCCAACCGCAGGCCGAGGCAAAACCAACACCTGCTGTTCAATCAGTGCCGCTAACACCAATGCCCTTACCTCCGCCTTAACAAAACCCCTTGGCACGGAGATATCGAAATGGTCTGCCAACATCTCTAAATCCACTCGCCTACAATTCTCAAAACCCTCCCACGTAGGGTTATCCAAAAAGAACTTCAGGTTAAAGGTGGCCATGTTCTACATCCACCACCTAAGTACAACATCCAACACAGAACTAAACACTACACCCAACACAACAACCACACAATCCACATCTAGTACAAAATTGAGCGGGCACAAGCTGGATCAAAAAGATCCCGGACGAACCCCCATGTTACGTTCTCCCCTCGGGTGTAGTTCGTCTGAGGAGGAGATGTAAATGCCTGGGCCTGCACACACACAAGGTAAACTAGATGAAGGTGGGAGAAATGTGGGGTGTAATGAACTAAAATAACCAGACAACAACCAGATCTCAAGATTAGCTCTCAGGGGACGTTTAGTAATGTACTTAAACAAAATAAACAACACCCATAAAGAAACAACAAATCAATCAAATAAACCAGGGAAGGTAAGAGAAGGGAATATTTGGGAACGGGGTCCAATTAATGAAAATAAACAAAAGGTCCCTCCTCTTCTACACACCTAAACCTTCCTATCACACTCTAACCCTAACCCACTTTCCTACCTGTTTACCAAAAATACAGGGGTGACACCCGCCCGGCTAACCTAGTGTGTAAAAGAATGGGTTATCTACGTGTGAATGTACACCCATGGGCAGATCTACCTTTCCCTTCTCCAGGACCTAGGTAGGGTGTAGTACATCAGGATGACAGGCTGGAACACAAACAAAGATAAATTAACACAACCAATACCCAAACAACAAGTGTCCTCTCCCCCCCTTCTTCGAGCTCACATGGCAAACAGGTATACTCTCGTCAATCAGCTACAGCTGCCAGGACTCCGGACCGAAGCCACGCCCACCATCGTCAGCCGCAACTCAGCACACCTGTAATGCCCAGAACACACAAACACACTACAAAGGGAAATGGGGAGAAAGAAAAATAAGTCACACGTAACAGCAACCCATACACCAAAAAGAAGTCCCCATCTGTTTTATGGCCCTGCTGTGAGTTGCCTATATGCAGCCAAAACAGAAACTCAATCTTGCTCAATCTTCCATAATTTCTCAAACAGCTGTAACTGTATATGCATTCGTAAATCAGGTCCTTTCTTGAGTTGGGCTCTGGGATGTAGTAACCATTGAGCATCTGATCTTATGGTTGATTGTGGAGGAAAGGGGTTGAGTGTGTTAGAGTATGTGCGTGTGTGTGTTTATCCCACATCTGTTGCAAGGGGGTAAGGATGTTTGGGAGAATATAGGATGAACCACAATAATTCTTTGCTAAAATAATAATTGCTTGACAAAAATCTAATGTAATACAATGGCAATCCAGGTTATAGTTAACAATCCTACGCATGAACTGACAACATTATTACGCATATCAATTGATAATGATGGAAATTAAGATGTGCAAGATATTTGAATAGATATATATTTTTAAATAGCTACAGTTGAAGTTGGAAGTTTACATACACTTAGGTTGGAGTCATTAAAACTAATTTTTCAACCATTACACAAAAGTCTTGTTAACAAACTATAGTTTTGGCAAGTCGGTTAGAGCATCTACTTTGTGTATGACACAAATAATTTTTCCAACAATTGTTTACAGACAGATTATTTCACTTATAATGTATCACAATTCCAGTGGGTCAGAAGTTTACATACACTAAGTTGACTGTGCCTTTAAACAGCTTGGAAAATTCCAGAAAATGATGTCATGGCTTTAGAAGCTTCTGATAGGCTAATTGACATCATTTGAGTTAATTGGAGGTGTACCTGTGGAGGTATTTCAAGGCCTACCTTCAAACTCAGTGCCTCTTTGCTTGACATCATGGGAAAATCAATAGAAACCAGCCAAGACCTAAGAAAAGACATTGTAGACCTCCACAAGTCTGTTTCATTCTTGGGAGCAATTTCCAAATGCCTGAAGGTACCACGTTCATCTGTACAAACAATAGTACGCAAGTATAAACACCATGGGACCACCCAGCCGTCATACCGCTCAGGAAGGAGACGCGTTCTGTCTCCTAGAGATGAACGTACTTTGGTGCGAAAAGTGCACCTCAATCCCAGAACAACAGCAAAGGACCTTGTGAAGATGCTGGAGGAAACAGGTACAAAAGTATCTATATCCACAGTAAAACGAGTCCTATATCTACATAACCTGAAAGGCCGCTCAGCAAGGAAAAAGCCACTGCTCCAAAACCGCCATAAAAAAGCCAGACTACGGTTTGCAACTGCACATGGGGACAAATGTCGTACTTTTTGGAGAAATGTCCTCTGGTCTGATGAAACAAAAATAGAACTGTTTGGCCATAATGACCATCGTTATGTTTGGAGGAAAAAGGGGGCAGGCTTGCAAGCCGAAGAACACCATCCCAACCGTGAAGCACGGGGGTGGCAGCATCATGCTGTGGGGGTGCTTTGCTGCAGGAGGGACTGTGCACTTCACAAAATAGATGGCATCATGAGGAAGGAAAATTATGTTTAAATATTTAAGCAACATCTCAAGACATCAGTCAGGAAGTTAAAGCTTGGTCGCAAATGGTTCTTCCAAATGGACAATGACCCAAGCATACTTCCAAAGTTGAGGCAAAATGGCTTAAGGACAACATGGTATTGGAGTGTCCATCACAAAGCCCTGACCTCAATCCTATAGAAAAATTGAGGGCAGAACTGAAGAAGCGTGTGCGAGCATGGAGGCCTACAAACCTGACTCAGTTACACCAGCTCTGTCAGGAGGAATGGGCCAAAATTCACTCAACTTATTGTGGGAAGCTTGTGGAAGGCTACCCGAAACATTTGACCTAAGTTAAATAATTTAAAGGCAATGCTACCAAATACTAATTGAGTGTATGTAAACTTCTGACCCACTGGGAATGTGATGAAATAAATAAAAGCTGAAATAATAATAATAATATGCCATTTAGCAGACGCTTTTATCCAAAGCGACTTACAGTCATGCGTGCATACATTTTTTTGTGTATGGGTGGTCCCGAGGATCGAACCCACTACCTTGGCGTTACAAGCGCTGTGCTCTACCAGCTGAGCTCCATTCTCTCTACTATTATTCTGACATTTCACATTCTTAAAATAAAGTGGTGATCCTAACTGACCTAAGACAGGGAATTTTTACTAGGATAACATTTCAGGAATTGTGAAAAACTGAGTTTAAATGTATTTGCCTAAGGTGTATGTAAACTTCCGACTTCAACTGTATATATATATTGAGGTGAGAGCATTGGAAAGTATTTTGGCGGTTGACCTGCTTCTGTTTTGTGGGTGGCACTGTGTGCTGTTTTCGATGGATGGGTCCTGGCCTCTCGGGTGCCTAGGGATCCAGGGGACGGGGGTGGTATGCCGATCACTGGGATGACGGCCCAACTTGGGAAGGGGAGGGGCTTTAGCGGGGCGAATAGTGGAGAACAATTTGAGGGTTACTTAGCAGCAATGCAAATATCATGGTACAGCTATATGGACACTCAATCACTATGGTATTTTTTATTGGTAAATATACAAACATAATGATAAATAGATTTGAAACTTGTATCTCATTATGGTATGAGGTGAAATAAGTATAGCCAGTTATAATTGTAATGGCTTAGCCGGTAATAGCAAAAGAAGAACAATGTTTACATGGCTCAAAGAGAAGGAATATAATATCTGTTGTTTACAGGAAACTCATTAAACAATTCTAGATGAAGTTGCGTGGAAGAAGGAATGGGGGGGTGAAATATACTTCTCCCATGGGCAAAGAAACTCAAAAGGGTTGATGATAACAGTAATTTCGATCCGAATGTGCAAATTGTCCAAACAGATCCGCAAAGGTAGATGGATTATTTTAAATATGTTATTGGACCATAAACAGATATGGCTCATTAACCTTTGCGGACCAAATAATGATGATCCACACTTTTTTGACAATATATATAATAAATTATCAACCCTGTAAGCAATACAATACTATATTATTATGGTGGGAGATTATAATACCGTTATAAATAACTCAATGGACCGTAAAGGAAATCACACTACAAACTATCACCCTCATGCTCTTAAGGAAATCGTGAATGTCATGGATACATTAGAACTAGTAGATATATTTAGGCTTAAATATCCTGATCTAGTGAGATATACATGGTGGAGACTCAATCAAGCTAGTCGTCTTGACTTCTTTCTTATGTCATTCTCGTTGGCACCAAACATTTAAAAAGTGTTGATAGGGGACAGAATGCGGTCGGACCATCATATAATTGGCATATACATTATCTTACTGAATTTCCATGTGGGCGAGGATATAGGAAATTTAATCAAAGCATATTGGATGATAACTTGTTTTTAACTAGGACAGAGGAATTTATAACAGATTTTTTTCCCTACATAACATACAGTAGGTACATCAAATCCCCTTATTGTATGGGACACTTTTAAATGTGCCTTTAGAGGCCATGCAATTCAGTACTCATCTAGAAAACTAAAGCAATTTAGTTCAAAAGAGTCCATACTAACAAAGGAAATAGAAGGTCTAACAGAACAGATAGATGGCAATAAAAACTGTAACATAGAGGCTCAGAATAAATTAGGGGATAAAACAAAAATAAATGGAGAAACTTATTCAAGAAAGATCAAGTGTAATATATTATTAAAATAAAGCAAACTGGATGGAATATGGGGAACAATGCACCAAATTATTTTTTAATCTTCAACATAGAAATGCTACCAAAAATAATTTACTGAAACTGATTACAAATTACGGAGTCACCCATGATTCACCAAATGATATTTTGAAGGAGGAAACAAAGTACTTTAAGCATTTGTTTTAGTTTCAGTCGCCTCCATCTCCTCTAACTGAAGCTTTTTTGATATACTCAGAGGACCGTTATTAGCATGTTATAACTACTCCTATATCAATGGTAGATTATCAGACACTCAAGAAGAAGGTCTGATTTCATTATTACTGAAACAGAATACATTATTAATTCTAATCAGACAGGTTTTTTATATGGACGATACATTGGAGATAATATAAGGCAAGTACTGGAAACAATAGAACACTATGAAAAATCTGGGAAACCAGGCCTGCTATTCATAGCAGACGTTGAAAAGGCATTTGATAATGTACGACTGGGGTTGATATATAAATGCCTGGAGCATTTCAATTTTGGAGAATCTCTTATAAAATTGATTAAAATCATGTATAGTAACCCTAGGTGTAAAATAGTAAATAAAGGCTATTTCTCCGAAATTTTTAAACTGTCAAGAGGAGTGAAACAAGGTTGTCCACTATCGCCATTTCTATTTATTATGGCCATCGGAATGTTAGCTATTAAAATCAGATCCAGCAATAATATCAAGGGATTAGAAATCCAGGGCTTAAAAACAAAGGTGTCGTTGTACGCTGATGAATCATGTTTTATTTTAAATCCACAACTTGAATCCCTCCACATCCTCATAGAGGATCTAGATACATTTTCTAACCTCTCTGGATTACAACCAAATTATGATAAATGTACTATAGTATGTATTGAATCACTAAAAAACAAAATTTTTACATTACCACGTAGTTTACCAATAAAATAGTCTGATGGAGATTGGATATACTAGGAATACATATCCCAAATGAAATAAATGATCTCACTCCAATACATTTTAATAGAAAGTTAGCAAAAATAGATAAGATCTTGCTACCATGGAAAAGTAAATACCCGTCAATTTTTGGAAAAATCCCCCTGACGAACTCTTTAGTATTATCACAGTTTACCTATTTGCTTATGGTCTTGCCTACGCCTAGCAAACAGTTTTTAAAATTACATGAGAAAAAAATATTCAATTTTATTTGGAACGGCAAGCCAGAGAAAATTAAACGGGCCTATTTATATAATGAATATGAATTCGGAGGACAGAAATTATCAAATATTAAAGCATTAGACCTATCACTAAAAGCTTCAGTCATACAAAAATTATACTTAAATCCGAATTGGTTCAATAGCAAATTAGTAAGATTGTCTAACCCAATGTTCAAGAATGGCATTTTTCCCTTTATTCAGATTACAACCTCTCACTTTCAGTTATTTGAAAAATTAATAATCTCCCAAATATCACTATTTCTAAAACAAGCCATAGAAAGTTGGTTGCAATTTCAATTTAATCCTCCAGAAACGACAGAACAAATAATGCAACAAATATTGTGGTTAAACTCAAATATACTAATTGATTTTAAAAAGTGTTTAAAAAAGGTGTAATCTTCGTAAATTATATGATAGGTAGGACTGGTGGGGTTATGTTGCAAATGCAGCTAACAAAAACGGAAATGGAAATGTCTGCTCTACCCAAAATTACAACCAAATAATTGCAGCATTACCGCAAAAATGGAAGAGAAAAGTGGAAGGGGGAAAAAGTAAGGAACTTGTCTGTCGGACCTGCAATAAAGAACATAATTGGTTAAAGAAAATTGTAATAAATAAAAAAGTATACCAGTTTCATTTAAGGACCAAAGGATTGCGATTTTTGACGTACCAATTCCATGGGATAGTGTTTATGAACTGATACGCAAAATGACGCCGGATTCAAAACTTGCAAAAGTATTCATCCCCCATGGCGTTTTTCCTATTTTGTTGCATTACAACCTGTAATGTAAATTGATTTTTATTTGGATTTCATGTAATGGACATACACAAAATAGTCAAAATTGGTGAAATGAAATGAAAAAAATAACTTGTTTCAAAAATTCCTAAAAAAATAATAATGGAAAAGTGGTGTATATTCACCCCCTATGTTATGAAGCCCCTAAATAAGATCTGGTGCGACTAATTACCTTCAGAAGTCACATAATTAGTTAAATAAAGTCTACCTGTGTGAAATCTAAGAGTCACATGATCTGTCACATGATCTCAGTATATATATACACCTGTTTTGAAAGGCCCCAGAGTCTGCAACACCACTAAGCAAGGGGCACCACCAAGCAAGCGGCACCATGAAGACCAAGGAGCTCTCCAAACAGGTCAGCGACAACGTTGTTGAGAAGTACAAATCAGGGTTGGGTTATAAAAAAATATCTGACACTTTGAACATCCCATGGAGCACCATTAAATCATTGTTAAAAAATGGAAAAAATATGGCACCACAACAAACCTACCAAGAGAAGGCCGCCCACCAAAACTCACGGACCAGGCAAGGAGGGCATTAATCAGAGAGGCAACAAAGACACCAAAGATAACCCTGAAGGAGCTGCAAAGCTCCACAGCGGAGGTTGGAGTATATGTCCATAGGACCACTTTAAGCCGTACACTCCACAGAGCTGGGCTTGACGGAAGAGTGGCCAGAAAAAAGCCATTGCTTAAAGAAAAAAATAAGCAAACACGCTTGGTGTTCGCCAAAAGGCATGTGGGAGACTCCCCAAACATATGGAAGAAGGTACTCTGGTCCGATGAGACTAAAATTGAGCTTTTTGGCCATCAAGGAAAACGCTATGTGTTGGGGTTATAGTGTGAATAGTTATGCACGCTTAAGTTTTCTGTTTTTTTGTCTTATTTCTTGTTTGTTTCACAATTACAAATATTTTGCATCTTCAAAGTGGTAGGCATGTTGGGTAAATCAAATGCAAAAAAATCCCTAAAAAATCCATTTTAATTCCAGGTTGTTAGGCAACATGTCCAGGAATGGCTAAAGGATTGTAATATTTACCTGGAGCTAACCCTGCAAATAGCACTACTGGGTGATCTGAAAAGTCATAGTCAATTGATCAATAATATAATAATACTTTTAGCAAAAATGTTTATTTTCAATTTACATTCTGTAGAAACAATGAGAATAGAAGGGTTCAGAACTTTTGTAAAACATCACAGTACAGTTGAAAAATATATGGCAAATAGAAGTCCAATATGGATGGTGTTAAGAGATAGATGGGAGGTGTTGAATGGAGCTGAAGGATGGGACTAATAACAACTAACAACAACTAATAACAACAAGATAACTAATGTAAAGCATACTGTGTCCGTTATAAGTATATAGGTTAAAGGTTGAGAGATTTTGTGAAAGAGCACAGTAAGTAAAACATGTGGCATATAGAAGCAAACCGGAGGGACATCATGAAAATGATCGGAGAGGTTGAGGACAGAGGAAGTTCAGGAGTAAAAACAAACAAAATATAATTAGTGCAAAATTGACTGTGTCCATAAAATGTATATAGTATGTATAAGCTGGAAGTAGAGGCCTAAGCATTGTTGTTCACTAGTTTACTCCAATTATGGAATGGGTGGTGGGGTTGGAAAGTAATAAAGGGAAATATATTTTTAAAAGGATATTGATATAAATGTATTTGATCCCTGCTGATTTTAAACGTTTGCCAACTGACAAAGACATGATCAGTCTATAATTTTAATGATAGGTTTATTTGAACAGTAAGAGACAGAATAACAACAAAAGAATCCATAAAAATGCATGTCAAAAATGTTATAAATTTATTTGCATTTAAATGAGGGAAATAAGTATTTGACCCCTCTGCAAAACATAACTTAGTACTTGGTGGCAAAACCCTTGTTGGCAATCACAGAGGTCAGACGTTTCTTGTAGTTGGCCACCAGGTTTGCACACATCTCAGGAGGGATTTTGTCCCACTCCTCTTTGCAGATCTTCTCCAAGTCATTAAGGTTTCGAGGCTGACGTTTGGCAACTCAAACCTTCAGCTCCCTCCACAGATGTTCTATGGGATTAAGGTCTGGAGACTGGCTTGGCCACTCCAGGACCTTAATGTGCTTCTTCTTGAGCCACTCCTCTGTTGCCTTGGCCGTGTGTTTTGGGTTATTGTCATGCTGGAATACCCATCCACGACCCATTTTCAATGCCATGGCTGAGGGAAGGAGGTTCTCACCCAAGATTTGATGGTACATGGCCCCGTCCATTTTCCCTTTGATGCGGTGAAGTTGTCCTGTCCCCTTAGCAGAAAAACACCCCCAAAGCATAATGTTATATAATGTTTATAATGTTTATAATGTCTATAATGTTTCCACCTCCATGTTTGACGGTGGGGATGGTGTTCTTGGGGTCATAGGCAGCATTCCTCCTCCTCCAAACACGGCAAGTTGAGTAGATGGCAAAGAGCTCAATTTTGGACTCATCTGACCACAACACTTTCACCCAGTTCTCCTCTGAATCATTCAGATGTTCATTGGTAAACTTCAGACGGGCCTGTATATGTGCTTTCTTGAGCAGGGGGACCTTGCGGGCGCTGCAGGATTTCAGTCCTTCACGGCGTCGTGTGTTACCAATTGTTTTCTTGGTGACTATGGTCCCACCCGCCTTGAGATCATTGACAAGATCCTCCCGTGTAGTTCTGGGCTGATTCCTCACAATTCTCTTGATCATTGCAACTCCACGAGGTGAGATCTTGCATGGAGCCCCAGGCCGAGGAAGATTGACAGTTATTTTGTGTTTCTTCCATTTGCGAATAATCGCACCAACTGTTGTCACGGTCTCACCAAACTGCTTGGCGATGGTCTTGTAACCCATTCCAGCCTTGTGTAGGTCTACAATCTTGTCCCTGACATCCTTGGAGAGCTCTTTGGTCTTGGCCATGGTGGAGAGTTTGGAATCTGATTGATTGATTGCTTCTGTGGACAGGTGTCTTTTATAAAGGTAACAAGCTGAGATTAGGAGCACTCCCTTTAAGAGTGTACTCCTAATCTCAGCTCGTTACCTGTATAAAAGACACCTGGGAGCCAGAAAACTTTCTGATTGAGAGGGGGTCAAATACTTATTTCCCTCATTAAAATGCAAATCAATTTATAACATTTTTGACATGCGTTTTTCTGGAAATTTTTTGTTGTTATTCTGTATCTCACTGTTCAAATAAACCTACCATTAAAATTATAGACTGATCATTTCTTTGTCAGTGGGCAAACGTACAAAATCAGCAGGGGATCAAATAGTTTTTTCCCTCACTGTATATGTATGTATGTGTATATGTATGTGTATGTATGTGTATATATATATATATATATATATATATATATATATTTGCGAGAGAAAAAAAAAACATATGGGGGATTGGAAGTGATGCAGACAATTACATTGATGGAAGTTACAATCTATCTGCAATATTAAAGCTGATCTACACCCTAAAAAAAGAAGAGTGGTATAGGTTTTTTTTGTCCACTTTGCTACAAACATACTTTCTCTGTGTCCAGACCACTCACACATATTGGCCTCTATCACCAGCATGAACTACATTTTCTAATTACCTGTGGACTTAATGGGTGTGGGAAAACAAATAGATGTTTCAGCACCTATTGGTCACACATCTACCAAAAACACAGAGAGATATTAAGTGCCAAATTAGATAAGAATTGCCATAAAATGATGAATTTGAGACTGGGACTGATCCCATTGAAGATGACGTGAGCGAGTCTGCCAGAGGCTGAACATATTCAAGTCACAGAGATCAACACTGAGCAGCTAATTGAAGGTCTGAAAAATAATATTTGTCTTTTTATTTTGAAAATCAGTGAAGAACACTGCATCCCAGCTACAGTACAGCATAGCATTGTTGAGGGCCTCAGAACCATTTCTGATGCATTTATGACACACTACAGTGATGCCCTCAGGTTTCACCTTACTAATAAGCAGATAAATGTGGATGAAGATGACAATCTCAGGGACTTGCTAAACAACTCTGCAGTATTTGAGGAATGCATTAGATGCATAAGCTCTGTGTGGATGCTGGAGCATTACTGTGTGGAAGAATTGGGCATGGTCAGGCCAATTGAAGTACTCCTGAGCAACAAAAAAGTTTATAAAACAAGGTCATTTCAATACATATACAGTGGGGAAAAAAAGTATTTAGTCAGCCACCAATTGTGCAAGTTCTCCCACTTAAAAAGATGAGAGAGGCCTGTAATTTTCATCATAGGTACACGTCAACTATGACAGACAAAATGAGAAAAAAAATCCAGAAAATCACATTGTAGGATTTTTTATGAATTTATTTGCAAATTATGGTGGAAAATAAGTATTTGGTCAATAACAAAAGTTTTTCAATACTTTGTTATATACCCTTTGTTGGCAATGACACAGGTCAAACGTTTTCTGTAAGTCTTCACAAGGTTTTCACACACTGTTGCTGGTATTTTGGCCCATTCCTCCATGCAGATCTCCTCTAGAGCAGTGATGTTTTGGGGCTGTCGCTGGGCAACACGGACTTTCAACTCCCTCCAAAGATGTTCTATGGGGTTGAGATCTGGAGACTGGCTAGGCCACTCCAGGACCTTGAAATGTTTCTTACGAAGCCACTCCTTCGTTGCCCGGGCGGTGTGTTTGGGATCATTGTCATGCTGAAAGACCCAGCCACGTTTCATCTTCAATGCCCTTGCTGATGGAAGGAGGTTTTCACTCAAAATCTCACGATACATGGCCCCATTCATTCTTTCCTTTACAAGGATCAGTCGTCCTGGCCACTTTGCAGAAAAACAGCCCCAAAGCATGATGTTTCCACCCCCATGCTTCACAGTAGGTATGGTGTTCTTTGGATGCAACTCAGCATTCTTTGTCCTCCAAACACGACGAGTTGAGTTTTTACCAAAAAGTTATATTTTGGTTTCATCTGACCATATGACATTCTCCCAATCCTCTTCTGGATCATCCAAATGCACTCTAGCAAACTTCAGACGGGCCTGGACATGTACTGGCTTAAGCAGGGGGACACGTCTGGCACTGCAGGATTTGAGTCCCTGGCGGCGTAGTGTGTTACTGATGGTAGGCTTTGTTACTTTGGTCCCAGCTCTCTGCAGGTCATTCACTAGGTCCCCCTGTGTGGTTCTGGGATTTTTGCTCACCATTCTTGTGATCGTTTTGACCCCACGGGGTGAGATCTTGTGTGGAGCCCCAGATCGAGGGAGATTATCAGTGGTCTTGTATGTCTTCCATTTCCTAATAATTGTTCCCACAGTTGATTTCTTCAAACCAAGCTGCTTACCTATTGCAGATTCAGTCTTCCCAGCCTGGTGCAGGTCTACAATTTTGTTTCTGGTGTCCTTTGACAGCTCTTTGGTCTTGGCCATAGTGGAGTTTGGAGTGTGACTGTTTGAGGTTGTGGACAGGTGTCTTTTATACTGATAACAAGTTCAAACAGGTGCCATTAATACAGGTAACGAGTGGAGGACAGAGGAGCCTCTTAAAGAAGAAGTTACAGGTCTGTGAGAGCCAGAAATCTTGCTTGTTTGTAGGTGACCAAATACTTATTTTCCACCATAATTTGCAAATAAATTCATTAAAAATCCTACAATGTGATTTTCTGGATTTTTTTTCCTAATCTTGTCTGTCATAGTTGACGTGCACCTATGATGAAAATTACAGGCCTCTGTCATCTTTTTAAGTGGGAGAACTTGCACAATTGGTGGCTGACTAAATACTTTTTTTCCCCACTGTATTAATTAAATCCCATTGGTCAGCATACTGCAAAAAATAGCAAGTAATTAAGAGATCTGGGCCACCTTGAATCA
Source organism: Coregonus lavaretus (assembly GCF_964263955.1). Taxonomy (NCBI): domain Eukaryota; kingdom Metazoa; phylum Chordata; class Actinopteri; order Salmoniformes; family Salmonidae; genus Coregonus; species Coregonus lavaretus. The sequence goes on along the minus strand of NC_140019.1, from coordinate 31,856,871 downwards.
AGATCAAAAGCCACATAATGATGAAATTCTGGAAGACTTTACTGACGGTGAATTGTTCTTATCAAATCGCAACCTAACAAAGCAGAGCCTCCCTCTGCAATTCTACAGTGTACTTTAGATTAGGATTATATATATTTTTTTTCTCCCCAATTGGTAGTTACAGTCTTGTTCCATCGCTGCAACTCCCCTACGGACTCGGGAGAGGCGAAGGTCTAGAGCCATGCGTCCTCCGAAACACGACCCTGCCAAGCCGCACTGCTTCTTGACACACTGCTCGCTTAACCCGGAAGCCAGCCGCACTAATGTGTCAGAGGAAACACCGTCCAGCTGGCGACTGAGGTCGGCTTGCAGGCGCCCGGCCCGCCACAAGGAGTCGCTAGAGCGTGATGGGACAAGGAAATGCCGGCCAAACCCTCCCCTAACCCGGATGACGCTGGGCCAATTGTGCGCCGCCTCATGGGTGTCTCGGTCACAGCCAGCTGTGACACAGCCTGCGATCGAACCCGGGTCTGTAGTAACGCCTTAAGCACTGCGATGCAGTGCCCTAGACCACGATGCAGTGCCTTAGACCACTGCGCCACTTGGGAGGCTAGATTAGGAAATCTTGACCACAAGGATACTTCTGAACTTAAATATATATACCTCTCCACACTGGTTCATCACCGTCTCATTCAAAAACAAGTCACCACTTACGACGAAGTATTCAAGCCTTTGACATCCAGGAATTGGACAATGTCCTGCACAATGACCCAGCATCTGTCCAGCACAATGACCCAACATCTGTCCTGCACAATGACCCACCGATTGGCCTTCAGCATGACATATCAACTGGCCAGCAACAGGACACATCAACCAGCCAGAGTCTGGCCATCTGGGTTTAGATTTCCAGAATTTCCAGCCGTATTAAAAGAAAAACTTGTGATGATCTCCGTTGCTCTACCGTGCGCTTGAAGTAGAGGACTCAGATTGTGCAGGTGTTTTTCGACTTCATGTGTACCTTCACTTGCTGAGTATAGTTATGCAGTAAACTGATCTTAGCTTAATGTTAATTATATATGTTCCTCAATTATGAATCCTAATGCTTGTGTGTGTGTGTGTGTGTGTGCGTCACCCTGAGCCTTTCTCCTGTCTCTGTCCTCCATACTGTCCATCAATCAATGTAATTTGTATTACAAACAGAATTGTTAGTCTAAATGTAATCTTGTATGTTTCTCTTTTGCTGTAGGTACCCCACTACCCGGCAATATATGGATGTGTGCACAGCGCTCATTCAAAAGTACCCCTCGTTGAGAGACCAGACAGGGAAGGGATATGTACGAATTCTTCAGTTTTCCTACTCACATTAATTCACACTAATAACCTTTTTACACCATTGTGCCTACCCAGACCATATTGTGCTGGCTTGGATCTTTTCTTCTCACATGTTAAACCATCACAGCAGTGTAACAAGACGATCTCTAGTCTGCTCCTCTGACCTCAGTCCCAATAATCCATCATGACATTTCTCCTCTCTACATGTCATTTTTTAAGGAGTCATGGCACGGCATGATAAAGAATAAATACAAAAAAGAGCGGCAGCCTCTTGCTCACGTTACACAAGTACAGGAAATGCAGAAGAGGTTTGGGAGGCAAGGGAAAAAATAAGACCAGATGACACCAAAAATGAAGACCCGACCAAAATAGCCAAGGCAACTGCATACAAATAATGTCCCATATTTACTGTGTCAAAGTCGAATCGCTGATCCCGGGTCAGTTTTTAAGATAAATAAGATTGTATGGACAGGTGGGGACCTGATCCTAGATCAGCACTCTGATGCTTTGTGAATATGGGACATTTTCCCTTTTCTATAGACTTTGATGTTGTATGTATCAATATTTGATAATATTTATATTAGATTTTCAGATTGAGACTGGTGAGGATTTCTTCAGTCAGAAGTTACATGTTGAAAAGATGCAGGTGGAGTGCCAAAAGAAGAGACCGAACATAAGTTCCCTACAAGACAAAATGAAAAGGACTGAAAAAGAGTATAACTTTTTCTGAAACAACAAGGCACCAAGGACATTTTAAAACAGTACCCAGCACTCTGTTCGTCAGCCATTGTAAGTAGGCAAAACATCTGATTGAAAGAAATTGTAAAAAGCACAACTAATGTAACATAGCCAAGTACTGTCATCTGAATCTAAGATATATTGATGATGCATTATAAAGAAATGGACTTTCAGATTTTCTCTGAGATGAGAAGCAAATTCGGTATGGATGTGGACAGAAACATTCTGTCCGGATATGGCACAATGGCTGACAAAATCATTGCAGAAATGGAGAGGAGGAGTGTGGTCGTGGAACTGCTGAATTTCTACAAGAAGGCACTTCTCTCAGACACGGAGGAGGCCAACAGAGTTTATTTTTATTTTTATTAATGTTACTACATGTAAAATGTACCCTTTTTACTTCTTACAATGTGTAAAGTTCCCATCACCTTCCATAAGAATTGAGAGGAGTCCCTTTACAGATGAGAGAGAGAGAGAGCAACATCCAACTCCAGTGGTGGAAAAAGTACCCAATTGTCATACTTTAGTAAAAGTAAAGATCCCTTAATAGAAAAAGTCACCCACTAAAATACTACTTGAGTAAAAGTGTAAAAGTATTTGGTTTTAAATATACTTAAGTATCAAAAGTAAAAGTAATAGTGTAAATAATTTCACATTCCTTATATTATGCAAACCAGATGGCACGATTTTCTTGTTTTTTAAATGTACAGATAGCCAGGGGCACACTCCAACACTCAGACATAATTGACAAACTAAGCATTTGTGTTTAGTGAGTCCCCCGGATCAGAGGCAGTACGGATGACAGGAGATATTCTCTTGATAAGTGTGTGAATTGGACCATTTTCCTGTCCTTCTATGCATTCAAAATGTAACGAGTACTTTTGGGTGTCATGGAAAATGTATGGAGGAAAAAGCACATTATTTTCTTTAGGAATGTAGTGGAGTAAAAGTAAAAGTAGTCAAAAATATAAATAGTCAAGTAAAGTACAGATACCCCCAAAAACGACTTAAGTAGTACTTTAAATTATTTTTACTTAAGTACTTTACACCACTGTTCAACTCTTCCTGGATGGAGAGGAGCTACTCACTGAAGAGCTGGAGGACATCTCCATGGGATTGGGAGTGGCAATGGGGGTCCATTTCCTTTTTAATATTGAGTATGCAGCATCAGTGGAAAGCACTATGCTGTTCATTCAGAAATGTGTTCTGGGAATTGATTAGGGTGGTAAATTACCAACAAATGTTGTACGAATGGCAAACTTTTTGCTGTATAGAGGGATAAGGGAGACCAGACATTTCTGTGATGTCTGCAAGTGAGATTTCTGTGACCTTTAAAGTCAATAAAATGAATTTGTGACTTTACAACTTTGCCACTCTATGTTATTTGTATTATTATTGTTATTGTTATTATTATTGTTATTATTATTAGTAGTATTGTTATTGTTATTGCTATTGTTATTGCTATTGTTATTATTATTATTATTGTTTATATTATTGTTATTATTGTTATTGTTATTGTTATTGTTCATATTATTATTATTGTTATTATTATTCTTGTTATTGTAATTATTGTTCATATTATTATTATTATTATTATTTGTATTATTATTATTATTATTATTATTATTAGTAGTAGTATTAGTATTAGTATTAGTATTATTATTATTGTTGTTGTTATTCATAATAGAATACATGGGACATAAAAGGTGAGTGAGTGAGTGTGAGTTCCTCAGGGAAAAGGTTCCTGGAAGCTCCTTTAGGGGTTCCGCCGGTGTTGCAATCTGAGGAACCCCTGAAGGTACCTCCAGGAACCTTTTTAGAGTGTGTAGCGGGTAAGTAGAGTCAGCCTTAGGCCTAAGTCACTAACGGGTGAGGGCTCAGAAGCCAACCACTCAGACGGCTCCAGCTAGACGTTTTTACAAGGACTGTCTCTTGAAAATCTGAGGTTAGGACATGACGGGTACGATCTGTTTTTCCCTCTCAGACTGTCAAACACTCAGGGGCCATTTAATATCTACGGTGAGTGGCATCTGCTACGGGGGAATACCAGGCAGTTCTAATGCGTAAAGGAGGGTTAGAGCTGATGACATGGACCATATTCTTTGAATGACACAATGACCATTTCACCAACCTCAAAGCATTTTTGAGTTTACAGTAATATGAAGACAATAATATGCCATTTATCAGACTTTTTAATCCAAAGCGAATTACAGTCGTGTGAGTAAATGTTATGTATGTGTGGTCCAGGGAATCGAACCCACTATCCTGGCGTTGCAAGCATCATGCTCTACCAACTGAGCTACAGAGGACCAAATACACTGTATGTTTGGGGCATTTTATGTTTGGGGCATTTTCAATCAAAAAAGAGTGCAGAAGAAACTGAAACTACATAGCATAAAGTATCCATGAGTGGAGGACATTCAAACTTGGATAAGAGCACAACAAACAGAGCAAAACAAACTAAAGTCATTCGGTCATGTAGTGAACACAATTCATAATAAACTGAGAATGACTGTATTCTTTGTGGTTCATCAAACAAACAATAATTATTTTAGCTGGTTGCAACCACAATTTGCAGAGTGTTGGCTACCAAAACCTATGATTAAGCAGAATAGTTTGTCATTATTCCCCATAGAATGATAATAAAACAATAGCTGAGAGACAATGCTGTACACAACAATGACAAACCATTAGATTTGACAATTCCCAGTGATCTGGTCTACAGTCTAAAAGAGTTAGGCTACTGATATTACCACTTGAAGTCTCCTTTTGTCTCCGGAGTGCAATTCCACACAATATGAGTCACCACGCTGAGTGATTGACAACTGACTGTTCTCCTGTCTACCTCCCCTCTGTTTTTAACCCCCCATAATACTGCTGGATACAGTCTGTGTTTGCTTTTTTTTGGTCATCTTGACATGTTTTTGTGTGCTGTTTTGTACCCACCCTCAGCTCGACCAGATTGTCCTCGACAGTTTTTTAACTTGTGTAAAGCAATGCTCACTTCACTGTCACTTGAAACATTTGTTGAGGGAGACTGTAGGAAGCCTGGAAATGGGACCTTTCTGTTATGTCGAAGCATTGCTGTGCCGTTATTGTAGTGTAGTGATATTGTAATGTAGTGGTATTGTAGTGAGTGGTATTGTAGTGTAGTGGTAGTGTAGTGTAGTGGTATTGTAGTGTAGTGGTATTGTAGTGAGTGGTATTGTAGTGAGTGGTATTGTAGTGTAGTGGTAGTGTAGTGTAGTGGTATTGTAGTGTAGTGGTATTGTAGTGTAGTGGTATTGTAGTGAGTGGTATTGTAGTGTAGTGGTATTGTAGTGTAGTGGTATTGTAGTGTAGTGGTATTGTAGTGAGTGGTATTGTAGTGTAGTGGTAGCGTAGTGTAGTGTTATTGTAGTGTAGTGGTATTGTAGTGAGTGGTATTGTAGTGTAGTGGTATTGTAGTGTAGTGGTAGTGTAGTGTAGTGGTATTGTAATGTAGTGGTAGTGTAGTGTAGTGGTATTGTAATGTACGGTATTGTAGTTTAGTGGTATTGTAGTGGTATTGTAGTGTAGTGTAGTGGTATTGTGGTGTAGTTAGTAGTATTGTAGTTTAGTGGTATGGTAGTAGTATTGTAGTGTAGTGTAGTAGTATTGTAGTGTAGTGAGTGGTATTGTAGTGTAGTGGTATTGTAGTGTAGTGAGTGCTATTATATTGTATTGTAGTGGTATTGTATTGTAGTGTAGTGTAGTGTAGTGGTATTGTGGTATTGTAGTATTGTAGTTTGGTAGACCCATGGGGCGGCGTGCAATTGGCCCAGCGTCGTCCAGGGTAGGGGAGGGAATGGCCGGCAGGGATGTAGCTCAGTTGATAGAGCATGGCGTTTGCAACGCCAGGGTTGTGGGTTCGATTCCCACAGGGGGTATGATTTTAAAAAAATAAATAAAAATAAAAATAATGTATGCACTAACTGTAAGGCGCTCTGGATAAGAGCGTCTGCTAAATGACTAAAATGTAAAAATGTAAATGTAATGTATGGTAGTAGTATTGTAGTGTAGTGAGTGATATTGTAGTGTAGTGGTATTGTAGTGTAGTGAGTGCTATTATATTGTATTGTAGTGGTATTGTATTGTAGTGTAGTGTAGCGAGTAATATTGTAGTGTAGTGTAGTGGTATTGTAGTGTAGTTAGTGGTATTGTAGTTTTAGAGTTTAGTGGTATGGTAGTAGTATTGTAGTGTAGTGTAGTAGTATTGTAGTGTAGTGGTATTGTAGTGTAGTGAGTGGTATTGTAGTGTAGTGAGTGGTATTGTAGTTTTAGAGTTTAGTGGTATGGTAGTAGTATTGTAGTGTAGTGTAGTAGTATTGTAGTGTAGTGTAGTGGTATTGTAGTGTAGTGAGTGGTATTGTATTGTAGTGTAGTGAGTGGCATTGTCGTGTATGTAGCATGTTGGCTAACGAGAGGAAAACCATAACAATCGGATCAGAGGCTACACCCACAACATGTAGACTTTCAAATGTCTCTACTCCGCCATTCTCTGAGTCTCACCACTGCTTTTATCAATCAACAACCTATGTTTCCATTGTGTTTTGAAGGTGCTGTGCCAAAAGCAGTTTGAGGTAGAGGAGAACGCTTGTGGGGAGGAAGGCGCAGCCTCAAACGGTTCTTTCATCATTGACATAATTATTGTTATTATTGATATTGATTAATGTACCACATTGTTGAGGGAGCTAGCACAAATGCATTTCGCTGCACATTTTATACCTGTAAACGGTGTACATGACGAATAACATTTGATTTGATTTGAAAAGAGGTAGAGAGCGAAGATTTTCCATGAGGAATTTCCCTTTGTTTGCTTTTCTCTCGCTGGTTGTTGCAATTATCACAGGCCTGATCAATCTCAAGCTCTGACAGGCTGATGGGTTGTTTCAGTACCAGTGGATATCAGAAGCACAATTATTTTCACTGCCTAATGGAAATTCTCTTTCATGTTGTGTAGAAACCATGCACTCCTCATAAGTATAGCATGTTGAGATAATGTTTTTCTTTCTCTAGCATTTTAGTCATGTGTTCAGACTAAAACACATGACAGTTAATGTTTGAACTACCATCATCTTATGCTGTAGATCCAAAGGGCCCTCACTACATATTCGTCGCCAAACCCACTGGCTCCAGGTCATCTATAAATCACTGCTAGGCAAATCCCCGTCTTATCTTAGTTCACTGGTCACCATAGCAACACCCACCTGTAGTCTGCGCTCCAGCAGGTATATCTCACTGGTCATCCCCAAAGCCAACACCTCCTTTGGCCGCCATTCCTTCCAGTTCTCTGCTGCCAATGACTGGAATGAACTGCAAAAATCTCTGAAGCTGGAGACTCTTATCTCCCTCACTAACTTTAAGCATTAGTTGTCAGAGCAGCTTACCGATCACTGCACCTGTACACAGCCTTTCTGAAATTAGCCCACCCAACTACCTCATCCCCATATTGTTATTTATTTTGCTAATTTGCACCCCAGTATCTCTATTTGCACATCATCTTTTGCACATCTATCTTTCCAGTATTATACGAAATTGTAACTATTTTGCACTATGGCCTATTTATTGCCTTACCTCCATAACTTACTACATTCGCACACACTGTATATATATTTTCTGTTGTATTTTTGACTTTATGTTTTGTTTACCCCATATGTAACTCTGTGTTGTTGTTTTTATCGCACTGCTTTGCTTTATCTTGACCAGGTTGCAGTTGTAAATGAGAACTTGTTCTCAACTGGCTTACCTAGTTAAATAAAGGTGAAATAAAATAAAATAAAATAAATGTATTGCCCATGACCACGTATGTCTGAATATGTGTGTGTGTGTGCACGCTTATGTTGGTTATATTTCAGTGCTATGTGGTCAACCCAGTAGTCCACCAAGGTTTTCAGCTAATAGTGTTGATCGCTAATCAGCGCAAGATGCTTACGATGGGAAAATCAGCAACCTCTGCCATGAAAAATAAAACTTCCTAAAACCCTTCATCCATATATAATGAATTCCCCTCCATTGACACCAGTGGAGGCTCCTCAGAGGAGGAAGGGGAGGACCATCCTCCTCAGTGAATTTCATAAAAATTAAAATAGTGAAACATAAAAAAAGTTATCATTTTTAGGTAAAATTATACTAAATACATTCACGTCACCAAATAATTGATTAAAACACACTGTTTTGCAATGAAGGTCTACAGTAGCCTCAACAGCACTCTGTAGGGTAACACCATGGTGTAGCCGGAGGACAGCTAGTTTCCATCCTCCTCTTGGTACATTGACTTCAGTACAAAACCTGGAAGGCTCATGGTTCTCACCCCCTTCCATAGACTTGCACATTAATTATGACATATTCCGGAAGACGTCCTCCAACCTATCAGAGCTCTTGCAGCATGAACTGACATGTTGTCCACCCAATCAAAGGATCAGAGAATGAATCTAGTACTGAAAGCATAAGCTACAGCTAGCTAGCACTGCAGTGCATACATTGTGCTGAGTAGTTGACTCAAAGAGAGACAAGACAATAGTTGAACAGTTTTGAACAAATTTTTTTATTTACAAATGAAGGAGAAGCAAGAGCGAGAGAGAAAGCGCTAGCTATATTTAGTTGTATATTTTTTTAAACTTTAACTTTCACTTAGCTAGCGAATGCAGCTAGCTAGTTTAGACTACTCAAACATCCGGCTCTAACAGAGAGGGATCATATGTTATCTAGCTGGCTATGGCTATCCAGCACTGGAACTCTTCCAAGTCAAGGTAAGCTTTTGGTTTTATAAATGTATAGCCACTGGAGCCTACCGGTGTTACTGTTAAACTGCTTGCTTTTGACTGTACACTGTACTGCATGATTGTAGCGGGTTTACTAATGTGTTAGTTCTAATAGACTATGATGTTAGCTATGGTGACAACGATGTAGGCTGTGTGTAGCGGTTAGCAGTTATGATATGAAGGTTTGGTTTGGAAAGGTTTTTTCGCCTGGTCACAGACAGTTGATGTGTTGTGCACAGAAGTCCACAAGCGAAGGGAAAAGGTAAAGGAGAGCACGTAGATGTGAGAAGAAATTCTACAACAAGCAAAATGATCATGCTGTTTTTATGTGGCTGCTATGAAAGTGAACTGTGTTTGCATGTGATCAGGGGTGTATTCATTCTGCCGATTCTGTTGAAAAACATTTCTTAAAAGGAAGCAAACGAAATGAATCAGCGATAAACATACCTGAATTTGTCCAATTGAAAATCTTGTTTGCAGCTGTTGGACTAATGATTACGCCCTAGATCAGCTAGATGCAGGCAAGGCGGTATTGAATGTGTCACTGTCTGTCACCTTGATTACTCTAATTCTTCTCTCGACCTGTGCACCTACGTTGTAAACTTTCATTAATTGACTAGGTTGTAGCAACCTCATGATAGGTATACGGAAGATTTCATGTAGTAGCCTAAACCTTTCGATGTTACATTGAGCTGGGTGAATGGAATATGAATGACAGTCATCCAATATGCAGTAATAGAAATAAGGCCATGCTTGTTTAAAAAAATCGTCCTCTCTCATCTTAATCGTCACTGACCGTCACTGATCGACACTCCACCACAACAGTCATAATTTACCAATGTGTCAGGGCAGCAATAGAAGAGTATATTATTGATTGACTCTTATCTCCCTCACTAACTTTAAGCATCAGTTGTCAGAGCACCTTACCGATCACTGCACCTGTACACGGACCATCTGAAATTAGCCCACCCAACTACCTCATCCCCATATTGTTATTTATTTTGCTAATTTGCACCCCAGTATCTCTATTTGCACATCATCTCTTGCACATCTATCATTCCAGTGTTAATACTAAATTTAATTATTTTGCACTATGGCCTATTTATTGCCTTACCTCCATAACTTATTACATTTGCACACACTGTATATATATTTTCTGTTGTATTTTTGACTTTATGTTTAGTTTACCCCATATGTAACTCTGTGTTGTTGTTTTTTATCGCACTGCTTTGCTTTATCTTGGCCAGGTCGCAGTTGTAAATGAGAACTTGTTCTCAGCTGGCTTACCTGGTTAAATAAAGGTGAAATAAAAAAAATAAAAAAATGGAAGAGTGAAAGCCTCATGTACGGATGTGTGTGTGCTGTGTGCCATGTTGTACATGCACACTCCTTTGAGTCCCTCACGAGCAAATGAGGACCACAAATCTTCCTCTGCCGAGTAGATTACTTTTATCTACAATATCAGTTTTCTCCCTCACCACTCATAAGATTAGAGTGACCAAGCTGTAATATTGGATCCCTTTTGTCAGCTTTGACAACCTCGCTGTCCAGATGCCGTTTCCTCCGCAATAAATCCTAAATGTTTTCTCAGACTGCCTCACAGCTTAATCCCATGTTTCCATCCCCATGAGCAGGAAAAGTAATAAACCTAGTCCGTGAAATATGGATAACCGTAGCTCTTCCACTTAGAAACAGGGTTGATTCCCTTGTCCTTCCATTTGGTAATGGTGTGTCCACCAGAAGCCATCAATCAGCAGAAATGCATTGTGGGTCCTCACAGCATGACAACCTCTGCTTTGGCAATGACGACCGGAGCAGGCCTCTGATTGGAAATGAAGCCGTTTCTCCGAGTCATAATCTGTTTATATTTATGTTGTCCCGTTTTGTCATGGGAGATCGATCCAAAGCTGCTTTTGTTGCAGCCTTATCTGGCTTTTTTTTGAGGGGTGACCCAATCTAATTCAGTGCTCCAGCAATTTTCCACAAAGCAATAACCACATTCAGCTTTGCTCTGATCGTATCATATCCAAAGGAAAGACCAATATTTCTCCATCATTATTCTCTTTCTCCTTTCCTTTCCTCCTTTATGTATTTTTCCAAAGGCTTCTTTTTATTTGAAAAAAATGAAAGAGAAGCCATAAACGGCTAATGGGTGTGTTTCTCTGTGTCTTAACCATGTGAGCCTTGGTTTTTCAGGTCCTCTCATCTCTTTGGGAAAGGCAATAATGGATTATGAGGTCTACATCAGATTTATTGATTTTACATTCGGACCATGCCCAAGGCAAGGTCTCCCCTGGTTAAAGATCAAACTATCAAGCAAAGAAAGTGACTTTAAAAATCTAATCCAGACTGCCTTCAGGGAAAATATTTTTGCTGTATGACTTCTCCCACAAAAGTCCATTCTACTTAGAGTTTTGTAATGTTCAGGTGTAGGAATAAATGCATTCACATGCCGTGTTTGTGTCCAAATCATATTTCCAATTGGTTGCAACATTCTGCCATGAGGAAGCTGTTCCTAGCACATTCATACCACTCCTCTTCTCACTAGAGAGCTTCACACTCCAACGCCAATGGCTGTGAAAAAGAACATTTTTCATTAACAGGATTAGAAACCAACATTATTAATACATATGAGTCTCTTATGTTGCACAGCCTGCCAGTGAATTTAATCAGAACACAAAACCACCCTTTTCTCCCTGTTGTTGGAAGCCAATAAGCCTACTCCAATATGTTCAGCTCTCCTAGCCAAAAACTATTTGAGTCAAAACACTGGACGAGATGGCACTAAGGCATTCTTTAGCCTTCATTTTCTCGAGATAAATATTCATTTTTCCTGAAGTTCTGTTACTTAAAGAGCTCCTCCTCCGTGACGTTACTTGCCAAAAACTCAGCGTTTCAATAAACAGCCCTACATCAGCATACATAGTATCTATCATGTATGGTTCTATTTGGATAGGGATACATATGTTCACCGATTTTCTCTAAGCAGGTGCTGGATTTCTAAGCATATTAAAAAGGTGAAAAGAGACTCCGGACACTGCATTCTAACAAAGATGATAGATAAATGAATATGTCCCACTCAGGAAATGTACCACTGAAAAATGGTCTGTTCTAGTCTGCTTAATGAGGTGGCTCTCCCATAGGCACCAATGCATTAGCAGCTGGGTCTGGTCTGCTTAGTTCATTGAATCTATATGAACCAGAAATTAAGGAGTGGGATGTTTCGCTTCCTCTTCCGTCTCTGATTCTATGCTCCCATGTAATATATTTAGTTGACGTTTCAACCAAAGATGATGGAGAAATGAAGATAGTTCACTCAGGCAGTTTACCATTTAAAAAAAATTGTGTGCTGGCCTCCCGAGTGGTGCAGCGGTCTAAGGTACTGTATTATAGTGCTTGAGGCGTCACTACAGACCCGGGTTCGATCCCAGGCTGTGTCACAACCGGCTGTGACTAGGAGTCCCATAGGGCGGCGCACAATTGGCCCAGCGTCGTCCGGGTTAGGGAAGGGTTTGGCCGGGGGGGTTGTACTTGGCTCATCGCGCTCTAGGGACTCCTTGTGGCGGGCCGGGAGCCTGCAGGGTGACTTCGGTCGTCAGTTGAAAGGTGTTTCCTCCGACACATTGGTGCAGCTGGCTTCCGGGTTAAGCGGGCGGGTGTTAAGAAGCGTGGTTTGGCGGGTCATGTTTCGGAGGACGCATGACTCGACCTTCGCCTCTCTCTTGCCCGTTGGGGAGTTGCAGCAATGAGACAAGATCATAATTGAATCACAATTGGATATCACGAAATTGGGGAGAAAAAGGGGGTAAAATTCAAACAAAAAAATTTATAAAAAATGGGTATGTTCTGCTCTACTTAAGGGGTGGCTCTCTCATAGACACCAATGTGATAGCAGCTGGGTCTGGCCTGCTGAGTTCCATGACTTCCATTGAAACAGATAAAATGAGGGAGTGGGATGTCTCGCTTCCTCTTCCGTCTCTGTTTCAACCACTCAGGTCCTCATCGGGTCTCCTGAACGGTCAAAACATTGTGAAATAAATGTACTACTATGCGCCCATAGTGTTTGGAGTCTCCTTTCACATTGTATTGGTTCTATCTGCAACCATCTATCAAAAAGAATGAGAAGCATGACATATAAAGCAAAAGGGATTCATTGTCGAGAGCAGCTGTGGCCAAAACAGGTTGCAGTGTGTAGGCGTATGTTCCAGCCCAGCAATAGCACACCTGATTAGAATAATCATGTACTTGATTGACAACTATGATTAGTCGGTTATTTCCGTCTGGTTCCTTAGTTCTATGTTGGGAAAAAGCAGGCACACACTGCCACATCTAGTAGGCAAGTAAGAAACAATCAAATCAACAGTGTAACTTTTCTTCTGGACATTTTCTATCCTGTGTTACTTTTAAAATATTACTTAATCTGCCTTGACATAAATAGATAGGCTCAAGATAAGAACATGGAATGATTGGCAGGCTCACTCCCTTTTCATAAAACCACACTTTGGTCTTCAGTATCTTTCCTACCCTGAATTCCTGAAATGGTCATAGTTATATTGATGCGTTTTGCATCAAGGTGATGTATTTGCATCAATTACCATATTGTAGCCCTCTTTCCCATCTCTCTAATGGCATATATTCTGTGTTTTGCATAAATGTTAAAGATCTGAGGGTCCTTTTAGTTGATTTAAGGCACATGGGGCTCTTTCAAAAATCTTAGTGGCCAAAATATTTTTATAATTAAAAGTATGTATCAAAACCAAGCGTAGATTAATGATCTTTATTCCCTCCCCACATTAATCAAAGTTAATTTATATTTGTTTGACTAAGAAATCTGAAGCACTGATGCAGGATTGCAATTTCTATTGTGCAATGTGAATTTATAAAGGGCCACGGATTATTTTTCCTGCAAGGTCCCATATTGGCATTCAATAGCATTGTTCTCCCATTTCAACATGTAGAGGTGGTCATGGCAACATAATCACATGAAGGTGGTTAAAGATGCGCCTTTTTCACTGATAGCACAACCAATTCCAGATAACCCAGAATTGAGATAAAGGTTGTTGTCTATGGGACACCACAACTGTGTGTGTGTGTGTGTGTGTAAACCGGATACTTCATTTCTATAGATCTGCTGTATTGTATGTTCCTTTATAGTTCCCTCTTTTATGGACAGAGTATGGACAGAGTATGGACAGAGTATGGACATGGTATGGACAGGGTATGGACAGGGTATGGGCAGAGTATGCACAGAGTATGGACAGAGTATGGGCAGACTATGGACATGGTATGGACATGGTATGGGCAGAGCATGGGCAGAGTATGGGAAGAGTATGGACAGAGTATGGGCAGAGCAAGGGCAGAGCATGGGCAGAGTATGGACAGAGTATGGGCAGAGTATGGGCAGAGTATGGGCAGAGTATGGGCAGAGTATGGACATAGTATGGACAGAGTATGGGCATAGTACGGGCAGAATATGGACAGAGTATGGGCATAGTATGGACAGAGTATGGGTAGTGTATGGACAGAGTATGGACAGAGTATGGGCAGAGTATGGGCAGAGTCTGGGCAGAGTATGGACATAGTATGGACAGAGTATGGGCAGAGTACGGGCAGAATATGGACAGAGTATGGGCAGAGTATGGGCAGAGTATGGGCAGAGTATGAGCAGAGTACAGACATAATATGGACAGAGTATGGGCAGAGTATAGATAGAGTATGGACAGAGTATGGGCAGAGTATGAGCAGAGTACAGACATAATATGGACAGAGTATGAGGGGACTGTGAGTGAGAGCTTTAAGGAAGGAACATTTAATACTTATAGGTCTGAATACCAACATCTTTCAGGGGGCTGCTCTCTTTGACCTTGAGTTGTACAGGAATTTGGCCCTCTGATAGCTTAAAGGTTTCCCTATGATATTTACTGCCCTAACCCACAGCTTAAAACCTCTTAAGACTAGATTTACTGGTAAGTACTGACATGTTTACATGATTTATTTTATTCATTTCCCACCTTTTTATAAGCATGGGTAAAGTGTTGCCGGAGCGCAGAGGGGCGGCACTCCCTCACTTTTTTCAATTAGAGAATACACAGAGCTGGTAAAAGTATTTCTGGAAAAAGTATTCTGGTAAATTCGAAAGAAATTATTTAATTACCACAAAAATTCCATGAAAAATCATAGCATGACAAACCAGATAAATATGTATAGCAGCCTAGAGGTAAATGGTGGTTTCTTCCCTGTCTTCTCTCTGGCAGTGGCGAGACTGATTAAGTACTACAGTGAGGGAAAAAAGTATTTGATCCCCTGCTGATTTTGTACGTTTGCCCACTGACAAAGACATGATCAGTCTATAATTGTAATGGTAGGTTTATTTAAACAGTGAGAGACAGAATAACAACAAAAAAATCCAGAAAAACGCATGTCAAAAATGTTATAAATTGATTTGCATTTTAATGAGGGAATAAGTATTTGACCCCTCTGCAAAACGTGACTTAGTACTTGGTGGAAAAACCATTGTGGGCAATCACAGAGGTCAGACGTTTCTTGTAGTTGGCCACCAGGTTTGCACACATCTCAGGAGGGATTTTGTCCCACTCCTCTTTGCAGATCTTCTCCAAGTCATTGAGGTTTCGAGGCTGACTTTTGGCAACTCGAACCATCAGCCCCCTCCACAGATTTTCTATGGGATTAAGGTCTGGAGACTGGCTAGGCCACTCCAGGACCTTAATGTGCTTCTTCTTGAGCCACTCCTTTGTTGCCTTGGCCGTGTGTTTTGGGTCATTGTCATGCTGGAATACCCATCCACGACCCATTTTCAATGCCCTGGCTGAGGGAAGGAGGTTCTCACCCAAGATTTGACGGTACATGGCCCCGTCCATCGTCCCTTTGATGCAGTGAAGTTGTCCTGTCACCTTAGCAGAAAAACACCCCCAAAGCATAATGTTTCCACCTCCATGTTTGACGGTGGGGATGGTGTTCTTGGGGTCATAGGCAGCATTCCTCCTCCTCCAAACACGGCAAGTTGAGTTGATGCCAACGAGCTCGATTTTGGTCTCATCTGACCACAACACTTTCACCCAGTTCTCCTCTGAATCATTCAGATGTTCATTGGCAAACTTCAGACGGCCCTATATATGTGCTTTCTTGAGCAGGGGGACCTTGCGGGCGCTGCAGGATTTCAGTCCTTCACGGCGTAGAGTGTTACCAATTGTTTTCTTGGTGACTATGGTCCCAGCTGCCTTGAGATCATTGACAAGATCCTCCTGTGTAGTTCTGGGCTGATTCCTCACCATTCTCATGATCATTGCAACTCCACGAGGTGAGATCTTGCATGGAACCCCAGGCCGAGGGAGATTGACAGTTATTTTGTGTTTCTTCCATTTGCAAATAATCTCACCAACTGTTGTCACCTTCTCACCAAGCTGCTTGCCGATGGTCTTGTAGCCCATTCCAGCCTTGTGTAGGTCTACTATCTTGTCCCTGACATCCTTGGAGAGCTCTTTGGTCTTGGCCATGGTGGAGAGTTTGGAATCTGATTGATTGATTGCTTCTGTGGACAGGTGTCTTTTATACAGGTAACAAACTGAGATTAGGAGCACTCCCTTTAAGAGTGTGCTCCTAATCTCAGCTCGTTACCTGTATAAAAGACACCTGGGAGCCATAAATCTTTCTGAATGAGAGGGGGTCAAATACTTATTTCCATCATTAAAATGCAAATCAATTTATAACATTTTTGACATGCGTTTCTCTGGAGTTTTGTTGTTGTTATTCTGTATCTCACTGTTCAAATAAACCTACCATTAAAATTATACACTGATCATTTCTTTGTCAGTGGGCAAACGTACAAAATCAGCAGGGGATGAAATACTTTTTTCCCTATGTGTGTGCACTGCGGAGGCCCATTGGAGGCTTGACCATTTTGGTGAATCAGAACGTTGAAAATAAATCTAAATTCACTGTGTGTCTGCCTTGATGTTCATAAAACTGCACGGATCCCCCTCTCTACTCTTGCGGAGTGGAACCCCATGTGACCACTTGGTTACGGTGACACTATTCTGCCAAGCACCACCAAACCCGAG
The DNA here is from genome assembly GCF_964263955.1 of Coregonus lavaretus. Classification (NCBI taxonomy): domain Eukaryota; kingdom Metazoa; phylum Chordata; class Actinopteri; order Salmoniformes; family Salmonidae; genus Coregonus; species Coregonus lavaretus. The sequence goes on along the minus strand of NC_140019.1, from coordinate 31,839,962 downwards.
TGGCCACCGCAAAGCCCAAGGAGCCTGACCCTCTTTGGAAGTTGCTGTAGCCCTGCTTGGGATATTTAGCCTACAGTATTCCCTTTTTCCTATTTTGTTGCATTACAACCTGTAATTTAAATGGATTTGATTTTGTTTTTCTTGTAATGGACATACACAAAATAGTCCAAATTGGTGAAGTGAAATGAAAAAAATAACTTCTAAAAATAAATAACGGAAAAGTGGTGCGTGCATATGTATTCACCCCCTTTGCTATGAAGCCCCTAAATAAGATCTGGTGCAACCAATTACCTTCAGAAGTCACATAGGTAGTTAAATAAAGTCCACCTGTGTGCAATCTAAGTGTCACATGATCTGTCACATGATCTCAGTATATTTACACCTGTTCTGAAAGGCCCCAGAGTCTGCAACACCACTAAGGAAAGGGCACCACCAAGCAAGCAGCAACATGAAGACCGATGAGCTCTCCAAACAGGTCAGGGACAAAGTTGTGGAGAAGTACAGATCAGGGATGGGTTATAAAAAAATACCCAGACCTCAATCCAATTGAGAATCTGTGGTATGACTTATAGATTGCTGTACACCAGCGGCACCCATCCAACTTGAAGGAGCTGGAGCAGTTTTGCCTTGAAGAATGGCCCAAAATCCCAGTGGCTAGATGTGCCAAGCTTATAGAGACATACCCCAAGAGACTTGCAGCTGTAATTGCTGCAAAAGGTGGCTCTACAAAGTATGTAATGGACATACACAAAATTGGTGAAGTGAAATGAAAATAATAACTTGTTTCAAAAAATTCTAAAAAATAAATAACCGGAAAGTGGTGCGTGCATATGTATTCACCCCCTTTGCTATGAAGCCCCTAAATAAGATCTAGTGCAACAAATTACCTTCAGAAGTCACATAATTAGTTAAATAAAGTCCACCTGTGTGCAGTCTAAGTGTCACATGATCTGTCACATGATCTCAGCATATACACCTGTTCTGAAAGGCCCCAGAGTCTGCAACACCACTAAGCAAGGGGCACCACCAAGCAAGCAGCAACATGAAGACCGATGAGCTCTCCAAACAGGTCAGGGACAAAGTTGTGGAGAAGTACAGATCAGGGTTGGGTTATAAGAAAATATCAGAAACTTTGAACATCCCACGGAGCACCATTAAATCCATTATTAAAAGATGGAATATGGCACCACAACAAACCTGCCAAGAGAGGGCCGCCCACCAAAACTCACAGACCAGGCAAGGTGGGCATTAATCAGAGACGTAACAAAGATACCAAATATAACCCTGAAGGAGCTGCAAAGCTTCACAGCAGAGATTGGAGTATCTGTCCATAGGACCACTTTAAGCCGTACACTCCACAGAGCTGGGCTTTACGGAAGAGTGGCCAGAAAAAAGCCATTGCTTAAAAAAATAAATAAGCAAACATGTTTGGTGTTCGTCAAAAGGCATGTTGGAGACTCCCCTAACATATGGAAGAAGGTACTCTGGTCAGATTAAACTAAAATTGAGCTTTTTGGCCATCAAGGAAAACGCTATGTCTGGCGCAAACCCAACACCTCTCATCACCCCGAGAACACCATGTTTTTCATCAGCAGGGACTGGGAAACTGGTCAGAATTGAAGGAATGATGGATGGCACTAAATACAGGGAAATTCTTGAGGGAAACCTGTTTCAGTCTTCCAGGGATTTGAGACTGGGACGGAGGTACAGAAGTTAGCCCTATTTGGTAAAAGACCAAGTCCATATTATGGCAAGAACAGCTCAAATTAGCAAAGAGAAATGACAGTTCATCATTCATTTAAGACATGAAGGTCAGTCAATCCGTAACATTTAAATAACTTTTAACGCTTCTTCAAGTGCAGTCACAAAAACCATCAAGCGCTATGATGAAACTGGCTCTCATGAGGACCGCCACAGGAAAGGAAGACCCAGAGTTACCTCTGCTGCAGAGGATAAGTTCATTAGAGTTAACTGCACCTCAGATTGCAGCCCACATAAATGCTACACAGAGATCAAGTAACAGACACATTTCAACATCAGCTTTCAGAGGAGACTGCGTGAATCAGGCCTTCATGGTCGAATTGCTGCAAAGAAACCACTACTAAAGAACACCAACAAGAAGAATATACTTGCTTGGGCCAAGAAACAGGAGCAATGGATGTTATACCAGTGCAAATCTGTCCTTTGGTCTGATGAGTCCAAATTTGACATTTTTGGTTTCAACCGCCGCGTCTTTGTGAGACGCATAGTAGGTGAAAGGATGATCTCCACATGTGTGGTTCCCACCGTGAAGCATGGAGGAGGTGGTGTGATGGTGTGGGGGTGCTTTGCTGGTGACACTGTCAGTGATTTATTTAGAATTCAAGGCACACTTAACCAGCATGGCTACCACAGCATTCTGCAGCGATATGCCATCCCATCTGGTTTGCGCTTAGTGGGACTATCATTTGTTTTTCAACAGGACAATGACCCAAGACACACCTCCAGGCTGTGTAAGGGCTATTTGACCAAGGAGAGTGATGGAGTGCTGCATCAGATGATCTGGCCTCCATAATCACCCGACCTCAACCCAATTGAGATGGTTTGGTATGAGTTGGGCCACAGAGAGAAGGAAAAGCAGCCAACAAGTGCTCAGCATATGTGGGAACTCCTTCAAGACTGTTGGAAAAGCATTCCTCATGACGCTGGTTGAGAGAATTCCAAGATTGTACAAAGCTCTCATCAAGGCAAAGGGTGGCTACTTTGAAGAATCTAAAACATAAGATATATTTTGATTTATTTAACACTTTTTTGGTTATTACATGATTCCATATGTGTTATTTCATAGTTTTGATGTCTTTACTATTATTCTACAATGTAGAAAATAATAAAAATAAAGAAAAACCCTTGAATGAGTAGATGTGTCCAAACCTTTGACTGGTAGTGTATATAATACCAGTAAGTCTATAACGTTACTGTTACACCAAAAACACCACCTAATTTCTAAAGAGATTTTAGGATGGTTAGCTGAAGCTGAATAGTCAAAAATATATATGAAGTGCCAAAACTCAACAGAGCGCACCACTAGGCAGGATATATGCTTTGATTGAAACAAAATACAAGAAAGGCTAATAGTTTCTTAAACCCATCTGCTCAAATTCTATCACGAAGCAGTAATTCAAGAAGATCTAAATGCATATTCCCATGAAACTGATTGAGATCAATCAAATGATTGGCATGGAGATGCAGTTTGAACATTTCACAAGTAAAACGTGAAGAATTATCATTCACGATTGAAAGTGAAGATGGCCTATTTTGAAATTAAATACCCTATGCCTAACTTGGTGTTTGAGGGTATTAAAAATATAACATTTTCTTGAGACAACATGTGTGGGCCTAGGCAGACGTTGTAGTTGGAGGATGCATTTTATGCATATTCTATAATGTAAGCTATTCAATTGGCTATATTTGTCAGTACAAACTTTGATTACGTAAATTATGACATCATCTTAAAAAATTGTTGCACTCCCTCACTTAAAAAAATTGCACTGCACCCCTGTTTATAAGTCAGAATACAACAAAACTAGACAGTTGTAAAACACGCAGAGGATTCTCTGTGGAATAAACATGTCAGCTGCATCATTAAAATCAATTTTGTCAGCTCTTTGCCACATCACGTCAAAGGGGCGGTCCTTAGAAAGGCAGCTCTGGAGGTCCACTCACTTGCGACACAGACATGACAGAGACATCGCTGGATTCCTATCGAGCAAGTGGTTCTAAATATAGCTTTCATAACTGTACAATAGAGTGTGACCTACACACTTCCTTAAATCTAAAATAAGTAAAGAAGTAATTTTGTGTGGAAGTCAAAAACTTTTTTTTATGTCTGAGATGCAAAGCACATCAGTAGAACCAAGAAAAAGCGCCCTCTTCACAGCACATCTCCCCTTGTCGAAAGGGTGGACACGCTGTTTAAATGGCCAAAATGTTGATTTAGACATTCACAAATTTCACACATTTTGACAATCACTAATGTCATTATATTTTGGGTAAAGTAATAAAGTGGGTAAAATATTTTGGGTAGATGTTCCTAAAACTGATTGTAACTATATATGGACATATTATAAAGTATGAAAATACTTATTCATTCACGTCATGAATTCACTATGACATCATCATATTGTGTACTACATCATATTGGTTGACTTCTTGCTTTGTTGTTGACATAAATAAACAATTCCAGGTGAAAGCCAAAGGCCATAGCTTTCTGGGGGGAGGAGGGAAATACTACTACATTATTCAAAATACTGCCTTCTTGCTAGATTGATGAATACAGTAATAGCAAAACAGTGCAAAACGGCTGTCAGCTCACTAGAAACGATGAGACGTCATTTTGGCGTCATAGGAATTTAAATGTTTTATTACTCTGCCAAGTCATCTTCCCCCTCACTCTTCACTTTTCCTAAATAAGTCTAGTGGCGTTCGCGTATTGTTAAGAAACGTCCGTTTTTGCAGTGAGTTTATGTGATCAAGTTGAGCATAATACAGTCATATTTCAAACTGTGCTCATCATCACATTAATAGACCGTCGAGACAAGAGGTGGGATGGCCTTTCCCACCTCGGAGATGCACAGCACTGGTTGTGGCGGCAGAAAATCTAAATCTGCGCTGTCACAATCTGTCACCAGTCTGGAAGCCAGAGTACAAGACACCTTTTAATTAGTACACCACGCAACAAACGCCCACTCTCATTCCCACGCAGATCCGGAATAGAGTGGTATATACACACTATCTTACCTGCTAAGTATTACTTTGCACCCACAATACCATATGTGACCGACCGGCTCCATTCGGTCTTATGTAGCAAATTTGAAATTGTGTTTTTTACATTGGACAAAAGTAGAGACTCAGAGCTAGAAAAATGGTATATCATACACTACAGTTGAGGAACAATGGGAAAGTAATTCTGCTTTGAAAGTTGATAAACTTGTAAAATCACTTTTGAGAAAATGGTCCTTGAATGTTTTGGTACACATACTGGAGAGCTCTTTTTTGTCTACACCCATTCAGCATCATTCACACCCTCTTTAGCTTTAGTCCCACCCATCTCATTAAGGATTCACGTGAGGCCATGTACAACCAAAGATTTCAAGACTAAAGGCTGGTTTATACTACGGGTTTGTTCGTAAATTTAATCTGGAGTGCCAGAGTGTTTTCTGGGCATTCGTAAACTCAGAGCGTTGTCAGATTGTTTGTTCGTAAATTCAGAGCGTTTCGCTCCCGGAGCGTTCAGAGCGCACACTGGACGCTCTGGCCGAGGAGTAGGGTTGATTTGCTCTAATAACAGCAGTCAAGCACCCAAGCTAACTGGCTAACGTTGGCTAGCTTGCTAGCTACTTCCAGACACAAATGAGTGAACAGCTCACTCTGACCATTTTACTAGCCCTAGCAGAGCTGGTTAGGCTGTTTTTATGTTATCCAGAGTGTTGGTGACTGCAACTGGGCTGCTGGCAACAATTAAATATGCTTTTTTGCCAATGTTTACTGACAATGTTTACTGCGCTCTGGCACACTCAGACGAGAGTGCTCTGAAATCGGAGTAGATAGTGAATTTACCAGCTACGTCTATCAACAGTTGTCGCAGTGACATCATGATCTTTCTATTGAAATGGTTACTTGCATAATGGAGTCTTTTGTTTAGACATGTAGCTAGCTAGCTAGCTAAACAATGAACCATAATCCCAACTCATAACTTTACTACCCTGTATGAATCTGCAGGTAGCTAACCAACCAGGTTCAATGTTAGCTAGCTAACATTAGGCTATGACTAGCAATGCAAATGGCTCTGAGATACAAATAATATTACTACACAGATCATACATGTAACGTTAGCTAGCGAGCCAGCCAGCTAACATTAGCTAGCTAGCTAACAGTACACTTTAACTTGAAATGAAAACAACTTTCTGACAAAATTAGAAACGTGTAACATCTGAAAATGTAGCTAGCTAGACTATCTTACCCGTATACATGGATGGACGCTTCCTCCTCTCTGTCACGAATGCCATGGTTGCCCTTAGTTTGAAGATGTAATCCGGAGACAGGTGTTTTATACAGCAGCCTTTTGTGTGTTCTCTTTTCAACTCCGTCTGCATATTTGCAATCAAACGCCAGAATGTTCTCCATCGCCTTAACTATCATACTCTAATTCCACTGATTTCAAAACTCGGTCCTCCAGAAAGTGGAGAGCAACACTTATGCAGTTCTACTAAGTGATTTCGTTCAAAAAAGACGTGTTAGAAAGAATTACCTACACATACTGACCAGCTCATGTTATAGACAGAAGCCAGCTACATGGCAGACCAATCTGAACTAATCTCTCGGCATGTCCAGCCCACTCATTATCTTAGCCAATCAAGGCTAGAGGGAAGGTTGCTGTCTTTTTCCGAGGCTAACCCAGCTAGGCTCATAATTTAAATTTGTTATTAATATTTACAGATGGCATACAAGTTTGTTATTAAGGCACATTAAAGTTCACATGTTCCAGAAGGGATTTCTGCCAAAAACGCATTTTGATAAAAAAAAAAAAAGCGTACATTCAAATGGCTCGCCTGTGAAGTAGTGACGCGCGACATACGCCTAGTTTCCTGACACAAGTCACATATTGCAATAGAGTGTCTTTCATAAACATAGTTTCTGTGCAAATTTTAGACGTTTGTTTCATAATGTGACGTTTGCACATATTAAACTCATTACAAGTCGGTGTTGGGAAGGTAATAATAGGTGAAATAATGCTAAATGAAGGATCCACATTTGCAAAGGCTCACTTGGAAATGAATCGTGGGAAGTGCATAGACGCTACAGGAGCTCCTAGAACTTGAGTGAGTGATTAGTGCCATTGCCTTATATGAAGGACACCCTTCTTGTCACGGTTCAGACAGACGACCAGAGGACCACAATTGCGTCACACCAGAAAGTTTATTAAAACTTAAGGAAAAAGGGAAGTAGGGTGTGAATGAAGGCTCCAGGGGTAACAGGGATCCCGTCCAATGTGCTGGGTCTGTGCCCCCCCCAGTGGCAGCGATGCGTCCTATGAAGCCGGTGGTGGGTGGTCCAGAAGTCCTGGGGGGGGGAGACACAGACACAACAGGGCGGAATGAAACAAGGCAGCAGTACAGTTCAAGGGAAATCCAAAATACGTAGTAGCAAGGCAGAAGGCTGGTCAGAGTTACCGGGATTGAAGAGTAGTCAGGAGTCGTTATGGCAGAAGCAGGTCTGGATCTCCTGGGGCAGAAGAGTATCCAAAAATCAGGCAGGTCCGGGGTCACAAAACCAGGGTGAGCCAGAAGCGCGAGCAAACAGGTTCCGGGTGTGAGCTTTGCAGACGATCTGACACCGGAGAGCTGAAAGACAGGGCCTTAAATACTGGGAGAGGTAGTGGGTAATGCAGCGCAGCTGGCAGAGTAATTAGAGCAGAGCAGAGCAGGGACAGGTGGAGCTAGTTAGGCTGAGTAGAGAGAGTGGTGAGCAGAGTGGAAGAAAATTAAGGTGGTAACCCGGTGGAGTGAGAGGCTCATGACAGAACCCCCCCCCCAAGGGACGGCCCCAGAAGTCCCAAGAGCAACACCACGCCGGGCGGGAGGAGGGGAGCCGGAGGAGGGCTAGAACTCCTCCGAACGGTCCGAGTGAACGTCCTCATCCTCGGAGGAAGCCGGAGGGCCGTGGTCGGGAGATGGGACAGGTCCCGAGACAGGATCAGGCACAGGACAGGAAGCCGAGCGGGCAGGACGGTTAGGGACCCCTCTGGGGCGGCCCCTACGGATTGCAGGTTGATCAGGATGCCGTTGGTGGAAAGCGGTGATGAGAGTCCTATCCACAATCCGACTAGCTGGCACCCAGGTCCTTTCCTCAGGTCCATAGCCCTCCCAGTCAATGAGGTACTGGAGACCCCTACCCCTCCGTCTGGACCGAAGCAGGCGGCGGACGGTGTAAACCAGACCACCATCGACGAGCCGTGGAGGAGGAGGACAAGGCGCAGCAGGGACCAGCGGACTCTCATGGATGGGCTTAATCTTAGACACATGGAAAGTGGGGTGCACCCTCAGGGAATTAGGCAGTTGGAGCCGGACAGCAGTTGGGCTAATCACTCTTATGATAGGGAATGGGCCAATGAACCGAGGTGCCAGCTTCTGCGACTCCACCCTGAGTGGCAGGTTCTTCGATGACAACCACACCCTTTGACCAACATGGTAGGTGGGAGCAGGAATTCTCCGACGGTTGGCCCCGGTAGTGTAGCTGGCAACGGATCTGAGGAGTGTGGCTCGGGCTTGTGACCAGGTGCGGCGACATCGACGGGCAAAAGCAAGTGCAGATGGGCAAGTAACCTCCTCTTCCTGGCTGGCAAATAGAGGAGGCTGGTATCCATAAACACATTGGAAAGGGGACATACCGATGGCAGAGCAGGTCAGAGAATTGTGTGCGTACTCCACCCATGTCAATTGCTGCGACCAGGAGTGGGGGTTGCGTGAAGTCATGCATCGCAGTGCCTTCTCGAGCTCCTGATTAGCCCGCTCTGACTGCCCATTGGATTGGGGATGGAATCCGGAAGTCAGACTGACTGTGGCTCCCAGCAGGTGACAGAACTCCTTCCAAAAAGCGGAGGAGAATTGTGGACCACGGTCAGAAACTACATCCTTTGGCAGTCCGTGGATCCGGAAGACGTGTTCCAGGACCACCTGGGCGGTCTCCTTGGCGGTTGGGAGCTTGGGGAGGGGAATGAAGTGTGCCATCTTGCTGAAACGGTCAACTATGGTGAGAATGACGGTCATGCCACTTGAAGGGGGCAGCCCCGTGACAAAGTCAAGGGCGATGTGAGACCAGGGACGTCTGGGCACAGGCAGGGGCTGCAGCAATCCGGCTGGGGGCTGGCAGGACGACTTGTGTTGGTTGCAGATGGGGCAGGCTTGGACGAATTCCCGTACATCCTTTCTCAGAGAGGGCCACCAGAACCTCTGGGCGAGCAGGTTGTAAGTGCGGGTGGAGCCAGGGTGACAAGCTAGGCGGGAGTCATGTCCCCACTGAACGACCTGGGACCTCAGGTCTTCGGGGACAAAAAGGCGGTCAGCTGGGCAAGTGCTGGGACCTGGCTGGTTACGGAGAGCCTCCAGCACCTGTTCCTCAACAGCCCAGGTCAGAGCTGCAACGATGCAGGGACTTGGCAGAATCGACACAGGGTCCTTGGAGGGGGTGTCATCCTTCTGGAATTGACGGGAGAGGGCGTCTGGCTTGGTGTTGCGTGATCCAGGCCGGTATGACAGAGTGAAATTAAACCTGGTGAAGAACAGGGCCCAGCGGGACTGCCTGGAGTTCAACCGTTTGGCCGTGCGGATGTACTCCAAGTTCTTATGATCGGTCCAAACGAGAAATGGAATGGTGGACCCCTCCAGCCAGTGACGCCACTCCTCCAAGGCAAGCTTCACAGCCAGCAGCTCACGGTTCCCTATGTCGTAATTGCACTCAGAGGGGGACAACCGACGTGAGAAAAAGGCACAGGGATGGAGCTTCCTATCCTCCGCAGCCCACTGAGAAATCACAGCACCAACTCCCACATCCGAGGCGTCCACCTCCACAATGAATTGCCGGTCCACATCAGGCATCTGGAGGATGGGAGCGGAGGTGAACCTCACCTTGAGGGTACTGAAGGCTTTGTCGGCTGCTGGGGTCCAGGTGAAGGGTTGCTTGGTGCTGGTTAGAGCAGTGAGAGGGGCAGCAACGGTACTGTAGTTCCGGATAAACTTTCTATAGAAGTTAGCAAACCCCAGAAACTGTTGCAGCTTCTTTCTGTTCTCCGGAACTGGCCATGAAGTGACTGCTGATACTTTGGCAGGATCCATTTGGATACTTCCCTCTGCCACTATGTACCCCAGGAAGGCCACTGTCTTGACGTGAAACTCACATTTCTCTGCCTTGGCGTAGAGGGAATTCTCCAGAAGACGATGAAGGACTTGCTGGACATGGCGGGTGTGTTCAGACAGGTTTCTGGAGTAGATTAAGATGTCATCCAGGTAAACGAAGACAAACTTGTTTAACATGTCCCGCAGTACATCATTCACAAGAGCCTGGAACACAGCAGGAGCATTGGTGAGGCCAAAAGGCATAACCAGATACTCGTAGTGGCCTGTTGGTGTATTGAATGCGGTTTTCCATTCATCTCCCTCCCGGATCCGCACTAGGTGGTAAGCGTTTCTGAGATCCAACTTGGTAAAAACAGTGGCTCCCTGGAGCAACTCAAAAGCAGAGGTGAGCAGAGGCAGAGGGTAACGGTTTTTCACTGTGATGTCGTTGAGTCCCCTGTAGTCGATGCAGGGGCGAAGAGATCCGTCCTTCTTCCCCACAAAGAAGAAGCCAGCACCAGCAGGAGATGAAGATGAACGGATTAATCCTGCGGACAGAGAGCCATTGATGTAGTCCTCCATGGACTTTCTTTCAGGAGCAGACAACGAATAAAGACGACCCTTTGGAGGGGCTGTTCCAGGGAGGAGGTCGATGGCACAGTCGTACGGTCGGTGAGGGGGCAGAGATGTGGCTCTTGCTTTGTTAAACACCTCTCTGAGACCATGGTAGCATTCTGGGACATTGGAGAGGTCAGGAGCGGAGTTAGTAGGTACTGGCCGAGGGGGTAGTGCGGCAGCAAGCAGGCAGGTTCGGTGGCAGTCCTCTCCCCACTCCCTGATCACCCCGGTCACCCAGTCGAGCTGAGGGTTGTGCCGGCGGAGCCATGGGTAACCCAGGATGAGGGGTTGGCCTGGAGAGGGGAGCAGGTGAAACTGGATAGTTTCTTGATGGTTTCCGGACAGACCCATCGAGACCGGGGCCGTGACATGAGTGACCGATCCGAGTAAGTGTCCGTCCAGTGCCCGGGCAGGAATAGGAGGTGTCAAACGGAGGTTCTCCAGTCCCAGTTGGCGTGCCAGCTTGATGTCCATTATGTTGGCTTCGGCGCCAGAATCCACCAGAGCAGCCAGGGTGTGAGTTGAGTCAGAGAGGCGGAGGTGAACTTGCAGCAGGGGTTTGCGGTCGGAGGACTGGATGGTCATTGAACTCAACCGGACTCCCCCTATGCCCGGTGAGCTTCGGCCCTTTAAAGGGCAGGTTACCACACGATGTCCATCACCTCCACAATAGAGGCAGAGGTTTGAGGTGAAGCGGCGCTGGCGCTCTGCAGGAGTGAGAGAGGCTCGCCCAATCTCCATAGGCTCAGACTGATCAAGCTGACCTGGGTGAGTGGCAGTAGATGACAGGAGCCCAGTCGGATCTCTCCGAATGCCGGTAGTAGGTGGACCTTGGCGCCCCCTCTCACGACGACGGGTCTGTATCCTTCTGTCGATCCTGACAGTCAGTGCGATGGCTTCATCAAGAGTGGAAGGCAGTTCATGGGAGACCAACTCGTCCTTGATATAGTCAGCCAAACTATGGAAGAACGCGTCCACCAACGATGGTGTGTTCCAAGAACTTCGTCTAGCCAGGGTTCGGAAGTCGATGGAATGGTCTGCGACTGTACGTCTGCCTTGTCGAATACTGAACAGTTCACGAGACGCCTCTGCGGTTGGTGAATCCAGGTCAAACACCTTCAGCATCTCCTCAGCAAACAGGTCGAAGGTTGCACATGCGGGGGTTTGACGTTCGAACTCTGCTGTTCCCCAGAGTCGAGCTCGGCCCGTCAGGTGAGTGATGGCATACCCAACTTTAGCCCCCTCCGTGGCGAAGGTCCTTGGCTGCAAGGAGAACTGAAGTCGGCAGCTAGTCAGGAATGGCCGGACCTGGGTTGAATCGCCGTTGAACCGCTCGGGGTTTCCAATCTTGGGTTCCGGAGCAGCGGCTGCAATGACCGGGGCAGGTAACTCGGGGGCAGGGCTGGTGGGCAGACTGGCTGGGGTAAGGTTGGTGAGGAGTTGAATGATCATGGCGAGTTGTTGTTGCTGCTGCTGGAACTGCTGCTCATGCTCATCGGTTTCCATGTCGGGGAAAGTGTGCGCTGAGTCCATAATGGTCAGATCGTACTGTCACGGTTCAGACAGACGACCAGAGGACCACAATTGCGTCACACCAGAAAGTTTATTAAAACTTAAGGAAAAAGGGAAGTAGGGTGTGAATGAAGGCTCCAGGGGTAACAGGGATCCCGTCCAATGTGCTGGGTCTGTGCCCCCCCCAGTGGCAGCGATGCGTCCTATGAAGCCGGTGGTGGGTGGTCCAGAAGTCCTGGGGGGGGGAGACACAGACACAACAGGGCGGAATGAAACAAGGCAGCAGTACAGTTCAAGGGAAATCCAAAATACGTAGTAGCAAGGCAGAAGGCTGGTCAGAGTTACCGGGATTGAAGAGTAGTCAGGAGTCGTTATGGCAGAAGCAGGTCTGGATCTCCTGGGGCAGAAGAGTATCCAAAAATCAGGCAGGTCCGGGGTCACAAAACCAGGGTGAGCCAGAAGCGCGAGCAAACAGGTTCCGGGTGTGAGCTTTGCAGACGATCTGACACCGGAGAGCTGAAAGACAGGGCCTTAAATACTGGGAGAGGTAGTGGGTAATGCAGCGCAGCTGGCAGAGTAATTAGAGCAGAGCAGAGCAGGGACAGGTGGAGCTAGTTAGGCTGAGTAGAGAGAGTGGTGAGCAGAGTGGAAGAAAATTAAGGTGGTAACCCGGTGGAGTGAGAGGCTCATGACACTTCTATAGTCACTAATCACACTCCAGTGCATTTCTACGTGATTGACAGCCTCCCAAGCCTTTTGAAACCTGTTTCTCTGTGTTGCATCAGCACGATCTAAGCCTTGATGAATGAATAATTATGTCAATCCTGAAAAATGTAAATTCTAGGTGTGTATGATTGACCTTCATGGCAGTGTGTAAGAGGATGACTTTTAACTCTTACTCGCTGCTTTGTGGCAAAGGTAGTCTGTGTTGCATGTTTAAGGGGAACTGATTTTGTGTCGCTGGCTATGAAAATTGCCTAGCTTTTTATTTGTTTGGACTGGGTTTACCAAAACGATGGCTAACTGCAGGCCTACATGAGAGAAAAAAGTCATTGACTATAGGCCTTACAGGAATGGTAACAGTAGTCCTATCACATTCCTTGCACACCCTTGTCAGTCAGAAAACAGGATGCCCAAACCTATGTGTCTCTGCCAAATTTACTATGTGGCAAATGTGCTTGTGGCTGTGTGCAGAGAAAGATGTGCACACGCTTGACTTGTGCAGCATTAGCAGCGTGAAGCCTCGTTGCCTTCGCAAACAGCCAGTGCTGATTGACTGGGCCTGGAAAGAGAACCCCCTTCCCGAAGTTAATCAGCTGTACACGCGTTGGGGGTGCTCACCTCCTTCTCCATAAATTTAACGAGCCATGCGTTAGCTTCATGGCCTGCTAATTCTGTTTGCTTTTAATGGCGCCGCTACTGCCATGCATTGACCAGGATGCTTAATTAATGGTGTTATGAAAGGCTGTTTACAAATGAGCTAAGTGATTGTGCTGACAGTAAGCCGGGCTAGCCTGACTGAACCCTCACTCCTCCAACTCTTCTTCTCTCTCTTTCTTCCACTCTCCCCTCTCCACTCTCTCTTGCAATCTGTCACATTCACAGTAAATCATTGCCCCTGCACATTAATAGGAACTGGTTTTATCTATTGTGCTACTTACTGTAGAGTCGCCTGTCTTCCGACATGGATGTCTAACAAAAGGTTGATTTCAAAGCTATTTCACATTGACAAGCAATCAGAATCTATTAATGTTCAGTGTCCCACAACTCACTACAATTCACTACAATTCCCTCACCCCTCACAGACACACATACCGGTGTTCCTCCCTACTCCCTCACACACATACTGGTGTTCATCTCTACTCCCTCACCCCTCACCCCTCACACACATACCGGTGTTCCTCCCTACTCCCTCACCCCTCACCCTCACCCCTCAGACACACACTGGTGTTCCTCTTTACTCCCTCACCCCTCACCCCTCACCCCTCACCCCTCACCCCTCAGACACATACCGGTGTTCCTCTTTACTCCCTCACCCCTCACCCCTCACCCCTCACCCCTCACCCCTCACCATTCAGACACACACTGGTGTTAATCTCTACTCCCCAACCCCTGAAGTAACACCTCTGTTTCCTCTCCCTCTGAACTCTCACAACCCTTTAGACCTACATCACTACTCATCTACTACATCCACTACTCATCCCTACTCATCCACTACTCATCCACTACTCATCCACTATTCACCCCTACTCGTCCCTACTCATATACTACTCATCCACTACTCTTCCACTAACCATCCGCTACTCATACACTACTCTTCCACTACTCATCCACTACTCATAACACTACTCATACACTACTCACCCCTACTCATCAACTACTCATACACTACTCATCCCTACTCATACACTACTCATCCCTACTCATCCCTACTCATATACTACTCATCCACTACTCTTCCACTACCCATCCGCTACTCATACACTACTCATACACTACTCACCCCTACTCATCCCTACTCATATACTACTCATCCCTACTCATACACTACTCTGCCACTACTCTTCCACTACTCATCCACTACTCATCAACTACTCATACACTACTCATCCCTACTAATCCCTACTCATATACTACTAATCAACTACTCATCCCTACTCATCAACTACTCATGCACTACCCATACACTACTCATCCGCTACTCATCCACTACTCATCCACTACTCATCCCTACTCATACACTACTCATCCCTACTCCTATACTACTTATCCCTACTCATACACTACTCATCCCTACTCATACACTACTCTTCCACTACCCATCCGCTACTCATACACTACTCATACACTACTCATCCCTACTCATCCCTACTCATATACTACTCATCCACTACTCATCCCTACTCATCCACTACTCCTGCACTACTCATACACTACTCATCCCTACTCATACACTACTCATCCCTACTCATACACTACTCATCCCTACTCATATACTACTCATCCCTACTCATACACTACTCTTCCACTACCCATCCTCTACTCATACACTACTCATACACTACTCATCCCTACTCATCTCTACTCATATACTACTCATCCACTACTCATCCCTACTCATCCACTACTCCTGCACTACTCATACACTACTCATCCACTACTCATCCCTACTCATACACTACTCTTCCACTACCCATCCACTACTCATACACTACTCATACACTACTCATCCCTACTCATCCCTACTCATCCACTACTCCTGCACTACTCATTCACTACTCATCCACTACTCATCCCTACTCATACACTACTCATCCCTACTCATATACTACTCTTCCACTACCCATCCGCTACTCATACACTACTCATACACTACTCATACATTACTCATCCCTACTCATCCCTACTCATATACTCCTCATCCACTACTCATCCCTACTCATCCACTACTCATGCACTACCCATACATTACTCATCCGCTACTCATCCACTACTCCTGCACTACTCATACACTACTCATCCACTACTCATCCCTACTCATACACTACTCATCCCTACTCATACACTACTCATCCCTACTCATACACTACTCATACACTACTCAATCTAGCCAACTATTGCCACCAAACTTAACAACCCCCTATCAACACTACTACACACCTATCTCCTCCTATTCCCCTTACCGCATCACAGTGCCACTCCAAGCCGCCTAACCTCTTTACACCATACCCATAAACCAGAGGAGGCTGGTGGGAGGAGCTATTGGAGGACGGGCTGATTGTAATGGCTGGAATGGAATTCATGGAATGGAGTCAAACATGTGGTTTCTATACTGTATGTTTGTTGTGTTTGATACCGTTCCATTTATTCCATTCCAGCCATTACAATGAGCCTGTCCTCCTATAGCGCCTCCCACCAGCCTCCTCTGCCATGTACCCTCTCATTCCCTTCCCTGCAGTACTCCACACAAACCTCCCACGTTCCCTTTCTCCATCCCTCTACCATCCCTACATCCCACGTTCCCTCTCTCCATCCCTCTACCATCCCTACATTCCACGTTCCCTCTCTCCATCCCTCTACCATCCCTACATCCCACATTCCCTCTCTCCATCCCTCTACCATCCCTACATCCCACATTCCCTCTCTCCATCCCTCTACCATCCCTACATCCCACGTTCCCTTTCTCCATCCCTCTACCATCCCTACATCCCACGTTCCCTCTCTCCATCCCTTTACCATCCCTACATCCCACATTCCCTCTCTCCATCCCTCTACCATCCCTACATCCCACATTCCCTCTCTCCATCCCTCTACCATCCCTACATCCCACGTTCCCTTTCTCCATCCCTCTACCATCCCTACATCCCACGTTCCCTCTCTCCATCCCTCTACCATCCCTACATCCCACGTTCCCTCTCTCCATCCCTCTACCATCCCTACATCCCACGTTCCCTCTCTCCATCCCTCTACCATCCCTGAAATCACTCCACTGTAGCTGATACCCCTCATCCAGCGCTCATCCTCTGAGGCAGACATATATTATTCATTAAAGTGGCCTCTACAGGTTTAAGGCGTGAGATGCAAGCGTCTTGTTTGCAGAGGCACCTGTCAGAGAGAGAGGGGGGAGATTATATCACAGGATGACTCGCACTTTCAAAGCCGCCCTGATAACGTTTAGTAAATTATTTAAATGCGTGTGACAGGTGTCGGGCTGCGGGTGTCGCATTACATATCTGGCAGTTATTTTTTCAGTTTTCTGTCTTCTTCTTTCTCTTCTTCTCTCTCGTTCCCTACGTCTTCTTCTTTCTCTCTGTCTCCTTTAAAGAGTCTCTTTTCGCTGCTTACTGATGGTATGCCCTTAGGCAAAAGCGACAGAAATACTTCAAATGCTTTCTGAAAGTTGTCCTTGTTATTTTCATGTACACATCTACACTCTGCCTACAAACTTGTAAGAAAATAAAATACACTTTTAATTGAGTCTGCTTTTATCTTGTCATTCTATTGCCCTGCTCAAAGCCTTTGTGGATTATCACAGACATATTTTTCTCCGCTCTCTGCAACTCTTTATGAAAAATTAGATGAAGTTGTGAGATGTTTCTAAAGGGATAGTTCACCCAAATTACAAAATGACATTGATTTGCTGGTATTAGTTTGGACAAGGTATGACAGCAATCCATGCTTTGGTTTTGTTTACCTGGCCACTGTCTCCAAATGCTAACTTTTTTGCATTTGCGGCACAAATCCTATGCAAGTCAATATATCCATGTTAAGCATTTTTCATTTTTACGCATGTCCAAATCATCGTAAAGTAACTTTGTTGAGCGACACAATACATTTGAAAAAAACTATTTGAGTAACTGACTTTGTTACCCAGAAATGATTTGATCTGGAGATGAAGAACGGTGACTCAGCATAGCTTTTGAAAAAGGCAACACAACACACATAGGCCTAACACATATCTGCTGATACACACTTGCCTCCAAAATGCCCAGAACTACTCCTAAGGACAAGCCTCTCTACCTGACAAACTTTAGTCAGATTTGTTTTTTCTCTCACTCCACTAACGGCACACTCCAGATACAGTAATGAAAGAAACCAGGATGTAATTACAAATTGAGATCTTTCTTGCTCATCATCGCATAGGGGGGGTCCCTCCAAGGCCCCCTTTACGCCCACGCTCCCAGGGCTAGGTAATCATTATTAATTACTGCATCTATCCCTGGGTGTGTGTCGTTGAGCTTCTGGTTCAGAGCCTGTTGACTGGGCCATCTGTAGGCTGGCAGAAGTGCCTGTTTTAATGCGCCGGAGGGACAAAGCTCATCATTATTTGGCCAAGAAAGGAATCAGCAGCGCTGTAGCAAGATGTGACGGGGGAAAGTTTCCCCTAGAACATCTCGGCGTGATAATGGTGTCTTTGTAATTGCTGTTTGTTTCCCGCTGTCTCACAAGACAACGCAGCGGGATGATGCTTGCTTGCGTCAGCCGGCCGAATGTTTTTATGCAGAGAGTCACAGCCCTAATAAGTGTACTCTTAAAAAAGATGAATGGCAGACTGTCTTTATTTACTTTTTAATGTATTTTTCCTTTTGATTCTGGCCAAACATTAGAAATGACAAACTAAATTCACAACAATCAAATGCTGAATAGAAAGACAATTCAATGTTGCGAGTATTGGAGAATTTGTTTTTTCATGATTCTTGCCCCCTCTCCTCTGACCTGGTACAATGGGTTTGGAGGAGGCGAGGAGAAAGGTTTTGAGGAAAGATGAATTGAGAAAGAGACCCATGTTTTATCTGGGTATTGATTAGGTCATGTAATCATTGGGTAACAGATGAGATTCTGACCGTCATGTACTCATTGGGTAACAGATGAGATTCTGACCGTCATGTACTCATTGGGTAACAGATGAGATTCTGACCGTCATGTACTCATTGGGAAACAGATGGGATTCTGTCCGTCATGTACTCATTGGGTAACAGATGAGATTCTGACCGTCATGTACTCATTGGGTAACAAATGAGATTCTGACTGTCATGTACTCATTGGTTAACAGATGAGATTCTGACCGTCATGTACTCATTGGGTAACAGATGAGATTCTGACCGTCATGTACTCATTGGGTAACAAATGAGATTCTGACTGTCATGTACTCATTGGTTAACAGATGAGATTCTGACCGTCATGTACTCATTGGGTAACAGATGAGATTCTGACCGTCATGTACTCATTGGGTAACAGATGAGATTCTGACCGTCATGTACTCATTGGGTAACAGATGAGATTCTGACAGCAAGTTTGAAAAACCCTATGCATGTTCTCTCTTTGGTAGAATTAGGTATTTGAGTCTCAAATGGTCAGGGATAGAATATAATAGGCAAGGGTCAAGCAAGCAGAAGGCTAAGTCCCCCATAGTTCGGAGACGTGTCTTGGGGGCTTGAAGCTGTGGGGAGTGGTTGGACCGTAGAGTGTGAGGTAGTTCTTTGATTGAAAAGAGGTCGCTGATGAAGGTGGGGCTCAATCCATTCAAGGCTTTACAGACAAGGAGTAGGATTTTGAAGTGAATCCTGTAGTTGACCTGTAGCCAGTGGAGTTGGGCCAGGATGGGGGTGATGTAGTCTGACTTCTTGGTCCGGGTCAGGACCCTGGCAGCAATATTTTGAATTAGTTGCAAACTCTGTAGTGATTTGGCTGGAAGCCCCCCAAACAAAGCGTTGTAGTAGTAAATCCGGGAGAAGATGAAAAAGGGTGTTTTACATGTGTGTTTTATATGGGTATTGAAGGAGAGAGAAGGATCAAACTAAATGACAGAGGATAGGTGGATGGCCTGGCCATTTAATTGTAGGGCAGCTGTTTCCAGCACTTGTGATCTGCTTCAGTGTCCCAATAAACATAGCCTCAAGACTTTCTGCTGCTGTCAGCTGGAGGAAGTATTCGGTCGTCCTCCTCCATTTTGTATGACTGCATATTGAGGACCTCATTTGAATTCTGGAGAGGACCCAAAGTGGTGAATGGCGGAGTTTAAAATGGCAACCCAACCAAAATATTTGAAAACACTAGTTTTCAGTAAGACTTTTAAAGCATGAGGGGTAAAATGGAAGATTTATTCCAGGTTTTTGATGTGGTGCTCTCTTTTCTTTCTGAATATAAACTTCTGAATATCCCTTTTGAGACCCCTTCTGCTTGTGGCACCAGACAGAGCATGCACAACAAAAGTGGGTTCTTTCAGTACTCCTGTCCATATGTCCCCTGAGGTGGGACTTACTATCAATTGACCACAGGCTGCTGGTGGCACCTTAATTGGGGAGGACGGGCTCAAAGTAATGGCTGGGATAGAATAAATGAAACAGTATCAAACACATCAAACACATTGTTTCCATGTGTTTGATACCATTCCATTCCAGCCATTGTTATGAGCCTTCCTCCCCTCACCAGCCTCCTGTGGACCATGACAGCGAGTAAGCCTCTTAAAAAGTGTCACCCTCTGCCTGTCAATTACCTATTGTCATCTCCCTACTGCTGGTATAAATACATGCTATGAGTACTTTCACTGCATTCCATCATTTTTCTGAATAGCATCTGCATATGCTATTGTACTAGAAGGTACAAGGGATGTAGTGAACTTCATTTACCGGTTTGTCTATTGGACTAATTCAATTAGATCAATTTCCATGCAAAACCCCTAATAAAAGCCATTTTATGGTTCAGGGGGCATTACCTCTGAGACTATCTCTGCCAAGCCCACCTGCCATCTCCCACCGGACGGGTACCATCTCCCAGCCCCCCAGGCCCAGCCCACTCCTCTACTCCAGCACATGCCCTGGTTGGCATGGAGCCTGCAGGGGAGATCACATGCTTGCAAATGGCCCCATCTTTGTGAGTTCATAGTGGAGGGCTCCCCGGTGGATCCACCAATTAGCCTCAGCCCCCGGATTCAGAGCAGCAGAGAGAGTGCTATAGGCTGTGGAGCTGGAGAGCACTATAGTATCCCTAGAGTTCCTGTAGTGGGTGACCAGGGGAGACTGGAGGAGGACAGAAGGGGCAGCCAGGACAGCTAGGGCAAGAGACAATCCACTGTGTGTTTGTCACCAAGGACCTCAAATCAGTTTCAGCAAGTGTACCGGACTTGCCGGTCTCCAATTATCCATGCTGGCCCAGCGGCTTTTGTTGGAGGAAGTAGAGAGTAGGAAATTGTTGGTGACGAAAATGCTGTCAGACATGTTTATCTCTCTAAGGCAGCCCAATTCTGATATTTTTACCCACTAATTGGTATTTTGACCAATCACATCATATCTTCACACATCTGATATTTTTCAGAGCTGATCTGATTGGTCAAAAGACCAATTAGTGAAAAAAATATCAGTCTGAGGATTATTGACATGCACTTTCCACACAGGGAGAGTAAGGAAACTACCTGTTTACTCAAAGCTCTGGGAAAGTAACGTATCGCTGAAGCAAAGTTAGCCATAAACTCTTGATGAGGACAATGGATGAGCAGAATTAAACATGTTTCAAAATTCAGATCCTAACTGCAGAGAAAGGTGAATTGCTGGCAGGCAAAGATACTGCTGTTTCAGGCCTCCTACAAACCCCACCAGGTAAACAAACCATCAGTTCCTTTGATTTATGGAGCACGTCAGCAGCCAAATGGCCGTTATTCGGGCAGATAATTTGAAAGTTTAAAATTAATAGTTTGATTAATTTTTAGATACTAACAAGGATGCATGATGTCATTCATGACTTCAATTTCATACTGTGTTCATCATTTTGTTGTTTTTAGGAGGATTTGTTAACGATGTAACATATTTCATGCAACAATTGCATATAATTAAAATGTAAGTACTGTATGGGCCCACTGGCCGGTAAGAATAACTGTCCTTTCAAGACATCTGTTGGACCATATCAGAAACATTCTTTAATCTGAACCATGTCCCCATGTTGCTGGATTAATCATGGTGAAAAATAAGTAATAGGCTACATTAGTCATAGGCTACATTAGTCATAGGCTACATTAGTCATATGCTATATTAGTCATTGGCTACATTAGTCATATGCTACATAAGTCATAGGCTACATTAGTCATATGCTATATTAGTCATATGCCACATTAGTCATAGGCTATATTAGTCATAGGCTACATTAGTCATAGGCTACATTAGTCATATGCTATATTAGTCATTGGCTACATTAGTCATATGCTACATAAGTCATAGGCTACATTAGTCATATGCTATATTAGTCATATGCCACATTAGTCATAGGCTATATTGGTCATAGGCTACATTAGTCATAGGCTACATTAGTCATAGGCTACATGAGTCATGTGCTACATTAGTCATATGCTATATTAGTCATATGCTACATTAGTCATAGGCTACATTAGTCATAGGTGACATTAGTCATATGCTACATTAGTCATATGCTACATTAGTCATATGCTGTATTAGTAATATGCTACATTAGTCATAGGCTACATTAGTCATAGGCTACATAAGTCATAGGCTACATTAGTCATATGCTGTATTAGTCATATGCTATATTAGTCATAGGCTAAATAAGCATAAATAAATGTACTCCATAAGAGACCTAAGCAAGTCCATGACATATTCAGGATGCCCTGTTTTATCTCATTGACCTCAGACTTCCCATTCCCCAAATACTACTCTGCTGCCCATAGAGAGATAAGGCGTGCTTGCAACACAAAATCGCAGATTGAGTTCATCGAGCACTCATTCATCAATTTAAGATCCGGTATCGATCCTTTCAGGGAAGCAGTGGGACCAGAAGATTTACACAGGCCTTTTACAAGACAATAAGTCCGTTTGACCCGTCTTTAAGCTGAAAACCACACTTCCTTTCCCTGTGACAGACCATATCATCTAAAATATCCACACATTGAAAATCACTGACATATCCATTACATTTACATTTAAGTCATTTAGCAGACGCTCTTATCCATAGCAACTTACAAATTGGTGCATTCAACTTAGGATAGCCAGTGGGACAACCACCCTTTTTTTAGTTTTTTGTTTGTTTGGGGGGTGGGGGAGGGGCGGTGTAGAAGGATTACTTTTATACTATCCCATGTATTCCTTAAAGAGGTAGGGTTTCAAGTGTCTCCGGTGTTACCAGTGAGGATAGTGAAAGTATTGATAGGGTCAACATGACCTCTAGCTAGGCAAAATGTAATGTCTGCGGTGAGAGATTCTCCCAACTCCATTACCTGAACAGACTTTTTCTTTTCCTCATAGGTTGTTGAGCGGGAGTAGTGCTAATTGACTCCCCTGCTTGGGAAGGTATGGGGTATACATAAATATGTCAAGGGTAAGCACCTCTATAACTCATGTGTGCTTGGGTGGGATTGGACATTACGGTGTTTTATAGGTTCCACAAAGAAACTAAATTGTTCTTTAATATAATGGAGGATTTATGGCGCTACCTCACACCTTAATCAATTCTGGATTTAGCGTGCAGTTTTACGGGGCTTTGCGACCCACTCTGGGCATAGTTTGAATAGACTGCATTATAAGAGTCGCTGTGCCTGCCAAAGCATGCATACAAGACCAACATCCCCATGAAGCTTAATAGTTAACCTGAGCATTTCAGATATGTCCAATGATCTAAGATGGAACAAAAAGCTGTTTGCCTTAGGAGGTTGAATCTAGAGTGTCTATGGCTGTGTCTGCGTTGATAATGATCTTCTACATCTTTAATTATTGGAGTACCGGTGTTACAAATATGCAATAAAATACTAACAAACATCAATGAGTGTCAAATCAATAGTCTTATAAGAAAACACATTCAATTGAAAGTTGAAAGTTATTGTGAAACGTAGTGCAGTAATTGTATGTTTGGTTGAAATTCCACCTCCTTTTAATCCGATTCCAACAAACTTCTATGAGGAAAACACACCATACCAAACATTGGCCATGCGTAGTATATCACCAGCTGGGTGTTGACAAACGGTGGCCATAACATGTAGAATAGTCTGGATATGAATAGAAAATGACAGCCGATGTTCTGAAGACAGATGTGATAGGACGGCCACCTGCTTCTTTTAACCAATCATTGGCACAGTCTGTTTTGTTCCATAATAAGAGTCCGCAGTATATACAGTGCCTTGCAAAAGTATTCATCCCCCTTGGCGTTTTTCCTATTTTGTTGCATTACAACCTGTAATTTAATTGGATTTGTATTTGTATTTCATGTAATGGACATACACAAAATTGGTGAAGTGAAATTAAAATAATAATTTGTTTAAAAAAATTCTAAAAAATAAATAACCGGAAAGTGGTGCGTGCATATGTATTCACCCCCTTTGCTATGAAGCCCCTAAATAAGATCTAGTGCAACAAATTACCTTCAGAAGTCACATAATTAGTTAAATAAAGTCCACCTGTGTGCAGTCTAAGTGTCACATGATCTGTCACATGATCTCAGCATATACACCTGTTCTGAAAGGCCCCAGAGTCTGCAACACCACTAAGCAAGGGGCACCACCAAGCAAGCGGCAACATGAAGACCGATGAGCTCTCCAAACAGGTCAGGGACAAAGTTGTGGAGAAGTACAGATCAGGGTTGGGTTATAAGAAAATATCAGAAACTTTGAACATCCCACGGAGCACCATTAAATCCATTATTAAAAGATGGAATATGGCACCACAACAAACCTGCCAAGAGAGGGCCGCCCACCAAAACTCACAGACCAGGCAAGGTGGGCATTAATCAGAGATGTAACAAAGATACCAAATATAACCCTGAAGGAGCTGCAAAGCTTCACAGCAGAGATTGGAGTATCTGTCCATAGGACCACTTTAAGCCGTACACTCCACAGAGCTGGGCTTTACGGAAGAGTGGCCAGAAAAAAGCCATTGCTTAAAGAAAAAAATAAGCAAACACGTTTGGTGTTCGTCAAAAGGCATGTTGGAGACTCCCCTAACATATGGAAGAAGGTACTCTGGTCAGATTAAACTAAAATTGAGCTTTTTGGTCATCAAGGAAAACGCTATGTCTGGCGCAAACCCAACACCTCTCATCACCCCGAGAACACCATGTTTTTCATCAGCAGGGACTGGGAAACTGGTCAGAATTGAAGGAATGAGGGATGGCGCTAAATACAGGGAAATTCTTGAGGGAAACCTGTTTCAGTCTTCCAGGGATTTGAGACTGGGACGGAGGTTCATCTTCCAGCAGGACAATGACCCTAAGCATACTGCTGAAGCAACACTCGAGTGGTTTAAGGGGAAACATTTAAATGTCTTGGAATGGCCTAGTCAAAGCCCAGGCCTCAATCCAATTGAGAATCTGTGGTATGACTTAAAGATTGCTGTACACCAGCGGCACCCATCCAACTTGAAGGAGCTGGAGCAGTTTTGCCTTGAAGAATGGCCCAAAATCCCAGTGGCTAGATGTGCCAAGCTTATAGAGACATACCCCAAGAGACGTGCAGCTGTAATTGCTGCAAAAGGTGGCTCTACAAAGTATGTAATGGACATACACAAAATTGGTGAAGTGAAATGGAAATAATAACTTGTTTCAAAAAATTCTAAAAAATAAATAACCGGAAAGTGGTGCGTGCATATGTATTCACCCCCTTTGCTATGAAGCCCCTAAATAAGATCTAGTGCAACAAATTACCTTCAGAAGTCACATAATTAGTTAAATAAAGTCCACCTGTGTGCAGTCTAAGTGTCACATGATCAGTCACATGATCTCAGCATATACACCTGTTCTGAAAGGCCCCAGAGTCTGCAACACCACTAAGCAAGGGGCACCACCAATCAAGCGGCAACATGAAGACCGATGAGCTCTCCAAACAGGTCAGGGACAAAGTTGTGGAGAAGTACAGATCAGGGTTGGGTTATAAGAAAATATCAGAAACTTTGAACATCCCACGGAGCACCATTAAATCCATTATTAAAAGATGGAATATGGCACCACAACAAACCTGCCAAGAGAGGGCCGCCCACCAAAACTCACAGACCAGGCAAGGTGGGCATTAATCAGAGATGTAACAAAGATACCAAATATAACCCTGAAGGAGCTGCAAAGCTTCACAGCAGAGATTGGAGTATCTGTCCATAGGACCACTTTAAGCCGTACACTCCACAGAGCTGGGCTTTACGGAAGAGTGGCCAGAAAAAAGCCATTGCTTAAAGAAAAAAATAAGCAAACACGTTTGGTGTTCGTCAAAAGGCATGTTGGAGACTCCCCTAACATATGGAAGAAGGTACTCTGGTCAGATTAAACTAAAATTGAGCTTTTTGGTCATCAAGGAAAACGCTATGTCTGGCGCAAACCCAACACCTCTCATCACCCCGAGAACACCATGTTTTTCATCAGCAGGGACTGGGAAACTGGTCAGAATTGAAGGAATGAGGGATGGCGCTAAATACAGGGAAATTCTTGAGGGAAACCTGTTTCAGTCTTCCAGGGATTTGAGACTGGGACGGAGGTTCATCTTCCAGCAGGACAATGACCCTAAGCATACTGCTGAAGCAACACTCGAGTGGTTTAAGGGGAAACATTTAAATGTCTTGGAATGGCCTAGTCAAAGCCCAGGCCTCAATCCAATTGAGAATCTGTGGTATGACTTAAAGATTGCTGTACACCAGCGGCACCCATCCAACTTGAAGGAGCTGGAGCAGTTTTGCCTTGAAGAATGGCCCAAAATCCCAGTGGCTAGATGTGCCAAGCTTATAGAGACATACCCCAAGAGACGTGCAGCTGTAATTGCTGCAAAAGGTGGCTCTACAAAGTATGTAATGGACATACACAAAATTGGTGAAGTGAAATGGAAATAATAACTTGTTTCAAAAAATTCTAAAAAATAAATAACCGGAAAGTGGTGCGTGCATATGTATTCACCCCCTTTGCTATGAAGCCCCTAAATAAGATCTAGTGCAACAAATTACCTTCAGAAGTCACATAATTAGTTAAATAAAGTCCACCTGTGTGCAGTCTAAGTGTCACATGATCAGTCACATGATCTCAGCATATACACCTGTTCTGAAAGGCCCCAGAGTCTGCAACACCACTAAGCAAGGGGCACCACCAATCAAGCGGCAACATGAAGACCGATGAGCTCTCCAAACAGGTCAGGGACAAAGTTGTGGAGAAGTACAGATCAGGGTTGGGTTATAAGAAAATATCAGAAACTTTGAACATCCCACGGAGCACCATTAAATCCATTATTAAAAGATGGAATATGGCACCACAACAAACCTGCCAAGAGAGGGCCGCCCACCAAAACTCACAGACCAGGCAAGGTGGGCATTAATCAGAGATGTAACAAAGATACCAAATATAACCCTGAAGGAGCTGCAAAGCTTCACAGCAGAGATTGGAGTATCTGTCCATAGGACCACTTTAAGCCGTACACTCCACAGAGCTGGGCTTTACGGAAGAGTGGCCAGAAAAAAGCCATTGCTTAAAGAAAAAAATAAGCAAACACGTTTGGTGTTCGTCAAAAGGCATGTTGGAGACTCCCCTAACATATGGAAGAAGGTACTCTGGTCAGATTAAACTAAAATTGAGCTTTTTGGTCATCAAGGAAAACGCTATGTCTGGCGCAAACCCAACACCTCTCATCACCCCGAGAACACCATGTTTTTCATCAGCAGGGACTGGGAAACTGGTCAGAATTGAAGGAATGAGGGATGGCGCTAAATACAGGGAAATTCTTGAGGGAAACCTGTTTCAGTCTTCCAGGGATTTGAGACTGGGACGGAGGTTCATCTTCCAGCAGGACAATGACCCTAAGCATACTGCTGAAGCAACACTCGAGTGGTTTAAGGGGAAACATTTAAATGTCTTGGAATGGCCTAGTCAAAGCCCAGGCCTCAATCCAATTGAGAATCTGTGGTATGACTTAAAGATTGCTGTACACCAGCGGCACCCATCCAACTTGAAGGAGCTGGAGCAGTTTTGCCTTGAAGAATGGCCCAAAATCCCAGTGGCTAGATGTGCCAAGCTTATAGAGACATACCCCAAGAGACGTGCAGCTGTAATTGCTGCAAAAGGTGGCTCTACAAAGTATGTAATGGACATACACAAAATTGGTGAAGTGAAATGGAAATAATAACTTGTTTCAAAAAATTCTAAAAAATAAATAACCGGAAAGTGGTGCGTGCATATGTATTCACCCCCTTTGCTATGAAGCCCCTAAATAAGATCTAGTGCAACAAATTACCTTCAGAAGTCACATAATTAGTTAAATAAAGTCCACCTGTGTGCAGTCTAAGTGTCACATGATCAGTCACATGATCTCAGCATATACACCTGTTCTGAAAGGCCCCAGAGTCTGCAACACCACTAAGCAAGGGGCACCACCAATCAAGCGGCAACATGAAGACCGATGAGCTCTCCAAACAGGTCAGGGACAAAGTTGTGGAGAAGTACAGATCAGGGTTGGGTTATAAGAAAATATCAGAAACTTTGAACATCCCACGGAGCACCATTAAATCCATTATTAAAAGATGGAATATGGCACCACAACAAACCTGCCAAGAGAGGGCCGCCCACCAAAACTCACAGACCAGGCAAGGTGGGCATTAATCAGAGACGTAACAAAGATACCAAATATAACCCTGAAGGAGCTGCAAAGCTTCACAGCAGAGATTGGAGTATCTGTCCATAGGACCACTTTAAGCCGTACACTCCACAGAGCTGGGCTTTACGGAAGAGTGGCCAGAAAAAAGCCATTGCTTAAAGAAAAAAATAAGCAAACACGTTTGGTGTTCGTCAAAAGGCATGTTGGAGACTCCCCTAACATATGGAAGAAGGTACTCTGGTCAGATTAAACTAAAATTGAGCTTTTTGGCCATCAAGGAAAACGCTATGTCTGGCGCAAACCCAACACCTCTCATCACCCCGAGAAAACCATGTTTTTCATCAGCAGGGACTGGGAAACTGGTCAGAATTGAAGGAATGATGGATGGCGCTAAATACAGGGAAATTCTTGAGGGAAACCTGTTTCAGTCTTCCAGGGATTTGAGACTGGGACGGAGGTTCATCTTCCAGCAGGACAATGACCCTAAGCATACTGCTGAAGCAACACTCGAGTGGTTTAAGGGGAAACATTTAAATGTCTTGGAATGGCCTAGTCAAAGCCCAGGCCTCAATCCAATTGAGAATCTGTGGTATGACTTAAAGATTGCTGTACACCAGCGGCACCCATCCAACTTGAAGGAGCTGGAGCAGTTTTGCCTTGAAGAATGGCCCAAAATCCCAGTGGCTAGATGTGCCAAGCTTATAGAGACATACCCCAAGAGACTTGCAGCTGTAATTGCTGCAAAAGGTGGCTCTACAAAGTATGTAATGGACATACACAAAATTGGTGAAGTGAAATGAAAATAATAACTTGTTTCAAAAAATTCTAAAAAATAAATAACCGGAAAGTGGTGCGTGCATATGTATTCACCCCCTTTGCTATGAAGCCCCTAAATAAGATCTAGTGCAACAAATTACCTTCAGAAGTCACATAATTAGTTAAATAAAGTCCACCTGTGTGCAGTCTAAGTGTCACATGATCTGTCACATGATCTCAGCATATACACCTGTTCTGAAAGGCCCCAGAGTCTGCAACACCACTAAGCAAGGGGCACCACCAAGCAAGCGGCAACATGAAGACCGATGAGCTCTCCAAACAGGTCAGGGACAACGTTGTGGAGAAGTACAGATCAGGGTTGGGTTATAAGAAAATATCAGAAACTTTGAACATCCCACGGAGCACCATTAAATCCACTATTAAAAGATGGAATATGGCACCACAACAAACCTGCCAAGAGAGGGCCGCCCACCAAAACTCACAGACCAGGCAAGGTGGGCATTAATCAGAGACATAACAAAGATACCAAATATAACCCTGATGGAGCTGCAAAGCTTCACAGCAGAGATTGGAGTATCTGTCCATAGGACCACTTTAAGCCGGACACTCCACAGAGCTGGGCTTTACGGAAGAGTGGCCAGAAAAAAATCCATTGCTTAAAGAAAAAAATAAGCAAACACGTTTGGTGTTCGTCAAAAGGCATGTTGGAGACTCCCCTAACATATGGAAGAAGGTACTCTGGTCAGATTAAACTAAAATTGAGCTTTTTGGCCATCAAGGAAAACGCTATGTCTGGCGCAAACCCAACACCTCTCATCACCCCGAGAACACCATGTTTTTCATCAGCAGGGACTGGGAAACTGGTCAGAATTGAAGGAATGATGGATGGCGCTAAATACAGGGAAATTCTTGAGGGAAACCTGTTTCAGTCTTCCAGGGATTTGAGACTGGGACGGAGGTTCATCTTCCAGCAGGACAATGACCCTAAGCATACTGCTGAAGCAGCACTCGAGTGGTTTAAGGGGAAACATTTAAATGTATTGGAATGGCCTAGTCAAAGCCCAGGCCTCAATCCAATTGAGAATCTGTGGTATGACTTAAAGATTGCTGTACACCAGCGGCACCCATCCAACATACCCCAAGAGACTTGCAGCTGTAATTGCTGCAAAAGGTGGCTCTACAAAGTATTGACTTTGGGGGGGGGGGGGGGGGTGAATAGTTACAGTATGCATGCTCAAGATTTATTTGTTCTTTTTTTTCTTGTTTGTTTCGCAATGAAAAATATTTTGCATCTTCAAAGTGGTAGGCATGTTGTGTGAATCAAATGATACAAACCCCCAAAAAATCTATTTTAATTCCAGGTTGTAAGGCAACAAAATAGGAAAAATGCCAAGGGGGGTAAATACTTTCGCAAGCCACTGTATGGGCATATTTATTCAGAAGGATTAAGATTAAATCTCTCATTTCATCTGACTGTGAAAGAATCAGCTTCTTCTTCAAGGCTCGACACAATGTCGTTAGTCACACTCCTATTTGTCTGTCTCTAACCTCTGTTCTATGGGCTACTGAGCCTCCTCTTTCCTGTCCACTCTGCGCCTGAGGTGGTGAGCCAGTTCTGACGGCTAATCAGTATTGCCTCCCATTGTTCCCCTCTTTCTGTCACCTCATAAACACAGGCTGCACAATACATATGTCATGTCTGTTTGACACACAAGCGGAAGTCACAGGCTGACTGATCTGTGAGATGCTGAGAGTGTCACTTCTCTCAGATCTCTGTCCATCTGACAGACAAATAAAGCTATGCCAGGTCACACTATAGGATCAGTGCTCCACAACTTCTCTTCTCCCTGGCTCTGTTATACTGTGTCCACCTAATGTCCACATGCTGTGTTGGCTTACAGAGTTGAACAACAAGTGGTGGTTTGGTAGATCAATTTGTGGTCCTTTATAGGAGATTAGCCTTTATGTGTTGACTGTTTTTAAGTCATTTGTATTGCTAAGGGGAAGGGTTGAATTCAGTCAATACAGTAAGTAAAATGATATTCCAATTCCAAATTTTCCTCATGGAAAAGCATTGAGAACATTTTTAATTTACTAAAGTGAAATGAAATGGACCCCAACCCTGCTAAGCTTTTTATAGTTCACAGTTTTTTTCTGGCATAAACCTAAAAGGAGCAATCTATGATTGGTACATCCATGTATGGACTTTAAATTAATGATATACTGTATACCCATTGATTCTTGAATAATATAACTTATAAATTCCTCATGAGCTTAGTTCAACTACCCTATCAGAACCCAAAATATAAGCTTGTTTTACTCCACTGTATAGCCTAAAAACATGGTTAAAACTATAATTTTGATCTCATGGATGTCCCTTCCTCAAAGAAGAAAAAAAGAGGGGTGGAAATCTTGGCTGGCTTAAGGCAAAAATCAGACAGAAAATTGAACTTTCAAGCATTGCTTCCCCTCGCTAACCTCCAATCCTGTTTTTGCGTGTAGTGCTCATCCCGTTACTGATCCGCCCAGATTCTGTGGGGTTTATTGTGTAATTGTGCTCAGCAGACGGTAAACCCTTGAGCAACTGTCACATTGTTGTTACAGATGACAACACTGTTTCTTGAAACACCTACTATGTTTTAATGCTTACGCTCACCTCCTCCTGCCTGGTTTCCTTTTTTGTCCCGTGTCGGGCAGTGGAAATACCATGCCCCTGTCTAACGCTACAAATCTCTCCACTAGGATTCAACAGGAAAAAGTCATCAGCCTTATCTGGCCCCAAAAAACACCTTTATCCTCTATTACTGTGAGCGTGATTTGAGTGACGTCTCCTGTCAAGGAGTGGCAGGAAGTACACTGGCAATATCTGCCAAACACTGTGACAAGGCCACATGGAGAACAAGCTGGAGAGGAGTGAAGAAAGAGACACTACATGTAAGTGAAGAGGGAAGTACACAGACAGACATGTGTTTGTAGCCTCTATCAGGGACTTTGCTGCTGGCACTTTAGTGGAGGAAGCCCAGTGGGTCCAAACAGCTTATCTGATTGGAGTAACGCCAGCCAAGCTTTCTCTGGGATGGATTTGTGGGGGGTGTAAGCAGCTGCAGCCAACTCAAAGGAGTTGAAAGGGGTTTTAAATCAGTGCTTTGTGCTGAGTCACACATACCTTGTTATCTCACTCGCTACCACCTTAAACACAAAAGTGAAATACATACAGCAAGTTTGTTCACTGTTTACTTTCCAGCACAATCGTACCTGCTTCAACCTCAAAAGTACTAGATCTTTCCCTCTGTTGAAATTGTTCATGTTGTTTGACAAAAGTCACTAGGTTTGGGTGCTTTTTTGGGGGGAGTTGTAACTCCAGTGAGTTGGCAAACCTCCTCCTTTCTGGAGGAGAGTGCCTCTGTTCAAGTTGCTCATTATTACAACTTCTCTCACGTTGTCTCCTCTCAGTGCTTGACATGAAATATTGAAACTGTTCTTTGCGCTTGTGCACACTGATGCGATGCAGTGGAGGAAAAAAAATAGCACTGCTCCGAGTGCAACATCAGTGGATCTTTTTAGAAAAAGCTTACAATGGTAAAATATTATAACAGTGGTAAAATGAAGAAGTTGTTGTCACTCTGTTTGTTTTCGTGTCGGGTGGCAAAAAGCGACAGAGAACTCGCTATGCATTATGAAGAGAACATACAGAACATGTTAGATATTCCCCAGGGGAGTTCGACATAGAAAAACAACATATCACAACAGTTTTCCCAGAGTGACTTCCCACCATCCTCACCCCAAACCTCTACAGCACCTCCGTGCATACATACTGTACAAAAATATAATCACAACATGTAAAGTGTTGGTCCCATGTTTCATGAGCTGAAATGAAAGATCCCAGAAATGTCCCATACGCACAACAAGCGTTCTCTTAAATTTTGCGCACACATTTGTTTACATCCCTGTTAGATAGCATTTATCCTTTGCCAAGATAATCCATCTACCTGACAGGTGTTGCTAATCAAGAAGCTGATTAAAGGGCATGATCATTACACAGGTGCACCTTGTGTTGGGGACAATAAAAGGCCACTCTAAAATGTGCAGTTTTGTCACACAACGCAATACCACAGATGTCTCAAGTTTTGAGGGAAAGTGCAGTTGTCATGCTGACTGCAGGAATGTCCACCAGAGCTGTTGCCAGAAAACGAAATGTTCATTTATCTACCATAAGCCGCCTCCAACGTCATTTTAGAGAATTTGGCAGTACGTCCAACTGGCCTCACAACCGCAGACCACGTGTAACCACGCCAGCCCAGGACCTCCACATCCGGCTTCTTCTCCTGCGGGATTGTCTGAGACCAGCCACCCGGACAGCTGATGAAACTGTGGGTTTGCACAACTGAATAATTTCTGCACAAACTGTCAGAAACCGTCTCAGGGAAGCTCATCTACATGCTTGTCGTCCTCACCAGGGTCTTGACCTGACTGCAGTTCGGCGTCGTAACCGACTTCAGTGGTAAAATGCTCACCTTTGATAGCCACTGGCATGCTGGTAAAGTGTGCTCTTCACAGATGAATCCTGGTTTCAACTGTACCGGGCAGATGGTGTTGTGTGGGCAAGCGGTTTGCTGATATCAATCTTCTGAACAGAGTGCCCCATGGTGTCGGTAGGGTTATGGTATGGGCAGACATAAGCTACGGACAACGAACACAATTGCATTTTATCGATGGCAATTTGAACGCACAGAGATACAGTGATGAGATCCTGAGGCCCATTGTCGTGCCATTCATCCAACGCCATCACCTCATGTTTCGGCATGATAATGCACAGCCCCATGTCGCAAGGATCTGTATACAATTCCTGGAAGCTGAAAATGTCCCAGTTCTTCCTTGGCCTGCATACTCAGCAGACACGTCACTCATTTAACATATTTGTGAGGCTCTGGATCGACGTGTACAACAACATGTTCCAGCACCCACCAATATCCAGCAACTTCGCACAGCCATTGAAGAGGAGTGGGACAACATTCCACAGGCCACAATCAGCAGCCTGATCAACTCAATGCGAAGGAGATTTGTCGCGCTGCATGAGGCAAATGGTGGTCACACCAGATACTGACTGGTTCCATGCCCCTACTTTTTTTTTTAAGGTATCTGTGACCAACAGATGCATGTCTGTATTCCCAGTCATGTGAAATCCATAGATTAGGCCTTAATAATTTTCATTTAAATTGACTGATTTCCTGTAACTCAGCAAGATCTTTGAAATTGTTGCATGTTGCATTTATATTTTTGTTCAGTGCAGTAGCATGTATATTACTACAGATATTGAATAGAAGTGCCGCTGTATTGAAGAGAGAAAACCAGTCTGGTAGTGAGTTATTGAATGTGTCTCACTCGGTGTGTGATCACAGATGTCATGTCAACCTTAACTTATTATGCATAGTTCATTATTATGCCAACGGGGAAGAATAATTATCCTGTTAACCTTGCTGAAAGTAATTTCCTTGCCATGAATGTGCTTGTTGTGTGTTTTCTGATGGTGAAGAGTCTTACCTTAGAGCGTTATGGCAGATTTTGAGAGTTTAAGTTTAGTGCCCTCAGTCGACCATTCATCTACAGAACCGTTCCCCAGGGTACCATACTGTACTTTAGAACTGTTTTGAAGAGAGCACCTTGTGTGATCCATCCTGACCATCGCATCACTCAATACAAAAGACATGGTACTGCATTTAATTGACAACATCCTTATCCTAGGAATTAGCCAATATGAATTGGCCTGACTGGAGAATGTGTAAAAAAAGTACATTATTTTAAACATCCTGTATAGATAATTTTGTTTTGGTCTGTGTTCCTCTTTCTCGCTCTGTCTTCCTCTGCTTCACTCTGTCTTCCTCTGTCTCGCTCTGTGTTCCTCTGTCTCGCTCTGTCTTCCTCTCTCTCGCTCTGTCTTCCTCTGTCTCGCTCTGTCTTCCTCTGTCTCACTCTGTCTTCCTCTGTCTCGCTCTGTCTTCCTCTGTCTCACTCTGTCTTCCTCTGGATCGCTCTGTCTTCCTTTCGGGAAATGAATGATGTGGCCTCTCGGCACAGACAGCAGCCCTCTTTGATGACATGACAGATTGCGCCGCACAGCGCACAATCCGTCTCCACTCATGGACCCTGCCCCCTGACCATGACCCTGCCCCCTGACATGAACCCTGCCCCCTGACATGGACCCTGCCACCTGACCAGGACCCTGCCACCTGACCAGGACCCTGGCCCTGACCAGGACCCTGCCCACTGACCAGGACCCTGGCCCTGACCAGGACCCTGCCCACTGACCAGGACCCTGCCCCCTGACCAGTACCCTGCTACCTGACCAGGACCATGACCTCTGACAAAGACCCTGACCCCTGACCAGGACAGTGCCACCTGACCAGGACCCTGCCACCTGACCAGGACCCTGCCCCCTGACCAGGACCCTGTCCCCTGACATGGACCCTGCCCCCTGACCAGGACCCTGCCCCCTGACCAAGACCCTGCCCCCTGACATGAACCCTGCCCCCTGATCAGGACCCTGCCCCCTGACCAGGACCCTGCCCCCTGACCAAGACCCTGCCCCCTGACCAGGACCCTGCCCCCTGACCAAGACCCTGACCCCTGACATGGACCCTGCCCACTTATATGGACCCTGCTTCCTGACCAGGACCCTACCCCTTGACCAGGACCCTGCCCCCCGACCAGGGTTGGATTGACGAGCAGAGCATTAGGATCTGATGTTTGGGTTTCCAGGAGTGGAGAATGATAATGATTACCCTGTCTTTTTAGTGGTCTTAACATCTTAGAAATATTACGTTACTTGTTTTATTTTAGCCACAATTTATTAGGGCAGTTATGGAACATTGACCACAAACATACCACACTGTTATCCCCTTCATGTTCCCCAATATAATGGAATCGAACCAGCCCCATGGTCCCTGTTTAAACATAACCCTAGAGGGCATTGTACTTCCACTCACAACCTGACCACACATCCAGATTAATGCCCCACCCAGATCCCTGTGGGCAAAGAAGGCTCCATCCCGAATCGTTTAGTACAAGACTGCCCTCTATTGCTTGTTCCCCCAGGGCCCAACAGAGGGCAGTCTTATCCCAGCATATACAATTCCTTCAGCAAGTTTTCATACCCCTTGACTTAGTCAACATTTTGTTTTGTTACTGCCTCAATTCAAAATGGATTAAATATTATTTTTTTCTCACCCATCTACACACAATACCCCATAATGACAATGTGAAAACTTGTTTTTAGAAATGTTGGCAAAATTATTGAAAAATAAATACAGAAATATCTCATTTACATAAGTTTCCACACTACTGAGTAAATAAATGTTAGAATAACCTTTGGCAGAGATTACAGCTGTGAGTCTTTCTGGGTACGTCTCTACGAGGTTTGCACACCTGCATTCTACAATATTTGCCCATTATTATTAAAACATTTCTTCAAGCTCTGTCAAATTGGTTGTTGATCATTGCTGGACAAGCATTTTCAAGTCTTGCCATACATTTTCAAGCAGATTTAAGTCAAAACTGTAACTAGACCACTCAGGAACATTCACTGTCTTCTTCGTAAGCAACTCCAGTGTAGATTTGGCCTTGTGTTTTAGGTTATTGTCCTGCTGAAAGGTGAATTCATCTCCCAACAGACTGAACCAGGTTTTCCTCTACAATTTTTCCTGTGCTTAGCTCCATTCCATTAATTGTTTTTATCCTGAAAAACTCCCCAGTCCTTAACGATTACTTGAAAATATGGAGAGTGGTACTCAGTAATGTGTTGTATTGGATTTTCCCCAAACATAACACTTTGCACTCAGGACAAAAAGTTAATTGCTTTGCCACATTTTTTGCAGTATTACTTTAGTGCCTTGTTGCAAACAGGATGCATGTTTAAAAAAATAAATAATTCTGTACAGGCTTCCTTCTTTTCACTGAATCTGTGTTTGAAATTCACTGCCTTTAACGATAATTGTGTGGGGTACAGAGATGAGGTAGTCATAAAATAATAATGTTAAACACTATTATTGCACACAGAATGAGTCCATGCAACTTATTTTGTGACTTGTTAAGAAAAATTTTAACTTATTTAGGCTTGCCATAACAAAGTGGTTGAATATTTATTGACTCAAGACATTTCAGCTTTTCATTTTTTATTAATTTGTAAAAAATTTGAAAAACATAATTCCACTTTGACAGTATGGGGTATTTTGTGTAGGCCAGTGACAAAAAATCTCTCAATTTAAGCCATACATTCAGGCTGGGTAAAGGGGCGTGAATTCTTTCTGAAGGCACTTTAAGTGGGTGTGACTGGCTGCTTCTCATATTGACTGACAGTAATGTTGTTCCACAACTGGTGAAAAAGGGCACTTTGTCTCACTGTGCCAATATATTGAATGAATACAACCTAAAACATTTTTTTTATAGTTTTATGTGTGGAACGATTTGCAAAGCATTCATTTGGAAAGATGAAAACATATATTTTTTACATCTTTCTGCAGATGCTTGGATAACTAATATAATGCATTGATTCAAAACATGTAAAATAACAGAATTCCTACATTTGCTGAATTGAAAAGGTTAGATCTTTCTGTCCTGATGAATTATCTTTATTAATGTACAACTACAAGTTCTCACAGGACTCAAAATGTAATCTAAATGTAGTTTGGAGTGGGTGGGTGGGCGGGCATACACAGTACCCAAGCAGTTGGGGTGTGATTGATCTTCACATGGAGGGCGTGTGTAAAGGAGCTAACAGTGGCCCTTCCACCAGTGGATATGAATCTTGGGAGAAGTAGATGGGATACTCCTATGGGTGAGACAGGAAGCTGAGGCCTTGAGAGGATGTAGAGGGGTGTGGCCTCAATGCTAGAGGAGAAAGGGCCCAAGTCAACAAAGACAAATACTATTTGTTCCTCTTCCTAAATTATATTTGTAATACATATTTTCCATGTCATTTTCCCATGTTAATACAACTTCAATGAAAAGCACAATTTTAAAACATAGAAAAAAATAGAATATCTTTGTTTTACCCAGAGGGAACTTTGGTTGTGGCTTTCGGAGGAGAAAATGCCCCCTGACATTAACCCTGCCCCCTGACATGGACCCTGCCCCCTGACCAGTACCCTGCTACCTGACCAGGACCATGACCTCTGACCAGGACCCTGCCCCCTGAGCCGGACCCTGCCCCTTGACCAGGACCCTGCCCCCTGACCAGGACACTGCCCCCTGACCAGGACACTGCCCCCTGACCAGGACACTGCCCGCTGAGCAGGACCCTGCCACCTGACCAGGACCCTGACCCCTGACCCCTGACCAGGACCCTGCCACCTGACCAGGACCCTGCCCACTGACCAGGACCCTGCCACCTGACCAGGACCCTGCCCCCTGACCAGGACCCTGCCCACTGACCAGGACCCTGCCACCTGAGCCGGACCCTGCCCCTTGACCAGGACCCTGCCCCCTGACCAGGACACTGCCCCCTGACCAGGACACTGCCCGCTGAGCAGGACCCTGCCACCTGACCAGGACCCTGACCCCTGACCCCTGACCAGGACCCTGCCACCTGACCAGGACCCTGCCCACTGACCAGGACCCTGCCCACTTATATGGACCCTGCCTCCTGACCAGGATCATGCCCCCTGACATGAAATAAATACAGAAATATCTCATTTACATAGGTTTCCACACTCCTGAGTCAATAAATGTTAGAATAACCTTTGGCAGAGATTACAGCTGTGAGTCTTTCTGGGTACGTCTCTACGAGGTTTGCACACCTGCATTCTACAATATTTGCCCATTATTATTTAAACATTTCTTCAAGCTCTGTCAAATTGGTTGTTGATCATTGCTGGACAAGCATTTTCAAGTCTTGCCATACATTTTCAAGCAGATTTAAGTCAAAACTGTAACTAGGCCACTCAGGAACATTCACTGTCTTCTTCGTAAGCAACTCCAGTGTAGATTTGGCCTTGTGTTTTAGGTTATTGACCTGCTGAAAGGTGAATTCATCTCCAAACAGACTGAACCAGGTTTTCCTCTACAATTTTTCCTGTGCTTAGCTCCATTCCATTAATTGTTTTTATCCTGAAAAACTCCCCAGTCCTTAACGATTACTTGAAAATATGGAGAGTGGGAACTTTGGTTGTGGCTTTCGGAGGAGAAAATGAACGCATACAGTAACAGCACAATACACACATGAAGGGTACAAGTACATTATACAAGATGAACACACTCACAATAATCCATTTTCATTTAAAAGCTGTGCTGCTGGTACAAGACTGTTGATGGCTCTCTACTGGAGTTGGCTTGCTGGTGGTAATACTGCATGTCCATTGTTCAGACGGGACTTGTACAATATTTTTGTTTACCTGTGTAATCTTTGTTGATGTCTCGGAGAGCCTTTGTTTGTTTGTCCCTTAATATCCTTCCAGCTGCACAACTCCATTCTAGGGTATTAGCTTAGCCATGTGAGTGAGCCAAACCAAGCAATTATGCTGAACTTGAGGACAGGTTCAACGAAACATTTGTAGAATGACTGCAGAACTCTGCAGAGATAGTAATACTTAAGTGGTTAGTCTTTCCTGCCATTTCTACATAGCAGCCCATTTTTGTTTAACTTTTTGTTTATTTTTTACCTGTGTCTGTGAAATGAGACAGTAGCCAATTAGCCAAATTATGATTATTATGTGCGAAAATCATAATAACAACCTCAATGGCCGCATAGCTTTTACTAAAAAATATATTTAAAAAAATTCAAAATCCCCCTTCCATTTAGACTAGCCCACTGGGGTAAAGATGGACCAGCCCACCTGGCATTTACCCACACTGCTCTCTGGCAAAGATGATCTATATTGACAAGATGGTCGACTGATCACTCTAACAATGTAAATACATGTCCGCAAAGGCAAAAGGCAGGCGGGAGGATGCGAGATCAGGTGGGAACATTCTAGGCAATTATCTTTTGTAGAAAACATATCAATACACTCGTAACAACCTAAGCATTATTAAACTTCTATTTGATCAAATAAGCCTCACCTATCAAAATAGCAATTTACTTTTATCTTGACCAAATTCGACACTCTCTCATTGCCCCACCCCCATACAAAAACTCTTCACTTCGTCTGCTTAACGTTATAAGCGCTACGCAGACCAATTCTGCTTAATCTGAGCGGACAGATTCTGGGTGGAATCGACCTTCTTGCTTGCTTCGTTTGTTTCTGGTGCAAAGGCACAGGTACAGTACATGTAATTAAAGCTGCAGTCTGGGATCGGTACATCCATTTTCACTTTAACAAAACAAGTGAAGATTATATGGTTTGTTGTTTTTTGAATCCCGGAGTACCTCTTTAAGTTATGTCTATTGATTTTACTTGTACAGTATTTGGAAAAAGTATACACAGAGTAGAGCCTTCCCGAGAGCTGAGGGATGTCAGATGCTGGTGACAAACTTTCAGTCAGACAGGTTTGCCTGTGTGAACAGTTTCAAAGCTTCTGCGAGGTCCAGTTTTT
Organism: Coregonus lavaretus; assembly: GCF_964263955.1. NCBI lineage: Eukaryota > Metazoa > Chordata > Actinopteri > Salmoniformes > Salmonidae > Coregonus > Coregonus lavaretus. The sequence continues at coordinate 31,799,612 of NC_140019.1, read as the reverse complement.
CAGGCAGGGTAGTTATTTTCTCCTTCTCTTGGCTGTCCCCTGTGTACGGAATCTGACACAGTTGCCATGGTAACAAGCCCATGAGACCATATAAGAGGGAACCTCAGAGCGGAATACCCGTGTTTGTTCATTTAGAAAGTCTCTTGAAATTGATAAAATCCCCTCTGGACATCTAGCAGTTTCTGTTCTGCACCTTTTGAGGGTTTTGTTTGTGTTAGATAAGTAGCAAGCCAGAAAGGAGCGAATAGCTCTTGCATGGAGTTGATGTGGTGTTAGCTCAAGTGGACATCCAATTCATTTAGGGGAATACATGCAGATGTGTGAGTGATGGCCTTAACAGATAACTTTAACACTTGTGTTAAATTAACTAAAGACCTTGGAACTCATATACCAGAAAGCAAGACGAGAAATGTAATCAGGGGTGCTGTTCAATATCGCATTAATGGTACTTTTATTTTTTGGGTATACTGTTCAAATCAGTTGGGAATCTAAGTATTCCTTTTCCATTTCAAATAAAGGCAGGGGGGATTTAATCTCAAGGGAATTGTCGACTACGGACTATACTCGGATGAAAACCTGCATTCCAATAATGAACATTATAATACAGTGTCCAACCAACATCACACGTCAAACTGCCAAGTGGTAAGAAGGTAATGGCCAATAAGGCATTTCCATATTCATTTAATGCTTGCTGTTTTACTCAGGTTGGACAAACAATTACAGTTAGGAGGAACAAGAAGTGGCAGGAGTTCAATACTGCAAATGGATGGATCTTCCTCTCTCTACCTCCTCCACACACAGACAGGCCTTTAACCACGACAGGACAGAGGGAGTAGAGGCCTCAGGGCTGTCAATCAGGTGGACCTCTACCAACGACGTTGTGTGGATTACGTAATACATGCATTTATTGTGTCCCTTTCAGGAAATGTGTATTGTGTCTCGTTGCAAAAAAGCACATGATTACCACATTCAGGACGATATAAATATCTTAATCCACAAATAAATGCTAACCTCCCCTGTTATTGGTAATGGTGAAAGGTTAGCATGTTTTGGAGGCATGGAAACTGAAGGTGAGAACACTTTGGATAATGTGTAGAATATGGATTTGATCTCCTAGTGAAGTTGAATGTTTGTTATCCTTTCTTATCTGTCTGTTGAATCCCAGTGCATTATGGTACTTTTTATTTGCTCGGAGTCCACTGTGCAGAATGGAATTGGTCAGTCGCGATTCACATAACACATAACAAGATCCTAAAAGGTATAGAGCTATAGATTCTCTTATATCCAGATCAATTGAATCAAATGGTGGCCTGTGTTAGTATACATTAGTTTGAAATTATATCAAGTTAACATCTCCTGAAAGACATGCTATGGAAGTTTAGTTGCAACTTTTTTGTGTCAAATTGTGTCTTGAGTGTGGCTGAATGGTTGATTATGATTTTTGGTGAGGGAGGCCCCCCTCTCTCCTCTCCCAGATGCTTAGCTCATTTCATTCCGATCTCCTCTGCATTTTTGTAGCCATTTGCTACAGCCTGTCAACTATGCCTCTGCCTATCCCTGTTCTCTCGTCTCTGCACAGGCTACACAAACAACGCACAACACCGCGCGGCTGCTGCCTCTCCAACCTGGTGGTCCCTGCTCGCACCCCTCACCTGGAGTTCCAGGTCGCAGGCAGCCTCTGGAACTGCCGTTCTGCTGCCAACAAAGCTGACTTCATCCCAGCCTATGCCAACCTCCAGTCCCTCGACTTCCTGGCGCTGACGGAAACATGGATCACCACTGAAAACACGGCTACTCCTACTGCTCTCTCCTCGTCTGACCATGTGTTCTCGCATACCCCGAGAGCATCTGGTCAGAGGGGTGGTGGTACAGGAATCCTCATCTCTCCCAAGTGGACATTCTCAATTTTTCCCCTAACCCATCTGTCTATCTCCTCATTTGAATTCCATGCTGTCACAGTCACTAACCCATTTAAGCTTAATATCCTTGTCATCTATCGCCCTCCAGGTTCCCTTGGAGAGTTCATCAACGAGCTTGACGCCTTGATAAGTTCCTTTCCTGAGGATGGCTCACCCCTCACAGTTTTGGGGGATTTCAACCTCCCTATGTCCACGTTTGACTCATTTCTCTCTGCCTCCTTCTTTCCACTCCTCTCCTCTTTTGACCTCACCCTCTCACCGTCCCCCCCTACTCACAAGGCAGGCAATACGCTTGACCTCATCTTCACTAGATGCTGCTCCTCTACTAATCTCACTGCAACTCCCCTCCAAGTCTCCGACCACTACTTTGTTTCCTTTTCTCTCTCGCTCTCCTCCCACACTACTCACTCTGCCCCTACACAGATGGTAATGCGCCGCCGCAACCTTCGCTCTCTCTCTCCCACTACTCTCTCCTCTTCCATCCTATCATCTCTTCCCTCTGCTCAATCCTTCTCCCTCCAATCTCCTGATTCTGCCTCCTCAACCCTCCTCTCCTCCCTTTCTGCATCCTTTGACTCTCTGTGTCCCCTATCCTCCCGGCCGGCTCGGTCCTCCCCCCCAGCTCCGTGGCTTGATGACTCACTGCGAGCTCACAGAACAGAGCTCCGGGCAGCGGAGAGGAAATGGAAGAAAACTAAACTCCCTACCGACCTGGCATCTTTTCACTCCCTCCTCTCTACATTTTCTTCATCTGTTTCTGCTGCTAAGGCCACCTTCTACCACTCTAAATTCCAAGCATCTGCCTCTAACCCTAGGAAGCTCTTTGCCACATTTTCCTCCCTCCTGAATCCTCCTCCCCCCCCCCCCCCCCTCCTCTCTCTCTGTGGATGACTTCGTCAACCACTTTGAAAAGAAGGTTGACGACATCCGATCCTCGTTTGTTAAGTCTAATAACACTGCTGGTCCTGCTCACACTGCCCTACCCTATGCTTTGACTTCTTTCTCCCCTCTCTCTCCAGATAAAATCCTGCGACTTGTGACTGCAGGCCGCCCAACAACCTGCCCGCTTGACCCCATCCCCTCCTCCCTTCTCCAGACCATCTCCGGTGACCTTCTCCCCTACCTCACCTCGCTGATCAACTCATCCTTGACCGCTGGCCATGTCCCTTCCGTCTTCAAGAGAGCGAGAGTTGCTCCCCTCCTCAAAAAACCAACACTCGACCCCACTGATGTCAACAACTACAGACCAGTATCCCTTCTTTCTTTTCTTTCCAAAACTATTGAGCGTGCCGTCTTTAGCCAACTCTCTTGCTATCTCTCTCAGAATGACCTTCTTGATCCAAACCAATCAGGTTTCAGGACTGGTCATTCAACTGAGACTGCTCTTCTCTGTGTCACGGAGACTCTCCGCACTGCTAAAGCTAACTCTCTCTCCTCTGCTCTTGTCCTTCTAGACCTGTCTGCTGCCTTTGATACTGTGAACCATCAGATCCTCCTCTCCACCCTCTCCGAGATGGGCATCTCCGGCGCGGCTCACTCCTGGATTGCGTCCTACCTGACCGGTCGCTCCTACCAAGTGGCGTGGCGGGAAGCTGTCTCCGCACCACGTGCTCTCACCACTGGTGTCCCCCAGGGATCGGTTCTGGGCCCTCTCCTTTTCTCCCTATACACCAAGTCACTTGGCTCTGTCATATCCTCACATGGTCTCTCCTATCATTGCTACGCTGACGATACACAACTAATCTTCTCCTTTCCCCCTTCTGATAACCAGGTGGCGAATCGCATCTCTGCATGTCTGGCAGACATATCAGTATGGATGACGGATCACCACCTCAAGCTGAACCCTGGCAAGACGGAGCTGCTCTTCCTCCCGGGGAAGGACTGCCCGTTCCATGATCTCGCCATCACGGTTGACAACTCCGCTGTGTCCTCCTCCCAGAGTGCGAAGAGCCTAGGCGTGACCCTGGACAACACCCTGTCGTTCTCCGCCAACATCAAGGCGGTGACCCGCTCCTGCAGGTTCATGCTCTACAACATTCGGAGAGTGCGACCCTGCCTTACACAGGATGCGGCGCAGGTCCTGGTCCAGGCACTTGTCATCTCCCGTCTGGACTACTGCAACTCGCTGTTGGCTGGGCTCCCTGCCTGTGCCATTAAACCCCTACAACTCATCCAGAATGCCGCAGCCCGTCTGGTGTTCAACCTTCCCAAGTTCTCTCACGTCACCCCCCTCCTCCGCACACTCCACTGGCTTCCAGTTGAAGCTCGCATCCGCTACAAGACCATGGTGCTTGCCTATGGAGCAGTGAGGGGAACGGCACCTCTGTACCTTCAGGCTCTGATCAGTCCCTACACCCAAACGAGGACATTGCGTTCATCCACCTCTGGCCTGCTGGCTCCCCTTCCTCTGCGGAAGCACAGCTCCCGCTCAGCCCAGTCAAAACTGTTCGCTGCTCTGGCACCCCAATGGTGGAACAAGCTCCCTCACGACGCCAGGACAGCGGAGTCACTCACCACCTTCCGGAGACATTTGAAACCCCACCTCTTTAAGGAATACCTGGGATAGGATAAAGTATTCCTTCTAACCCCCCCCCCCCCCCCCCCCCCCCCAAATTGTAAAGTGGTTATCCCACTGGCTATAGGGTGAACGCACCAATTTGTGAGTCGCTCTGGCTAAGAGCGTCTGCTAAATGACGTTAATGTGCCCTTGAGCAAGGCACTTAACCCTAATTGCTCCTGTAAGTCGCTCTGGTTAAGAGCGTCTGCTAAATGACTAAAATGTAAATGTAAATGTATATACTATTAATAGATTTCTTGAAACAACACATTTAGATTTAGGCAACTTGTATGCTTTTAATCATTGGTCGGGAAAGTCTGCCCCTTTCTTCCAAATAAAATTTTGGGACAATAATTATATATTTAGGAAACCCCTTTTTGGCTCGAGTACCCAGACAGACACGTATGTTACTTTTTTACATTTCAGTCATTTAGCAGACACTCTTATCCAGAGTAACTTGCAATAATGAGTGCATGCATTTTTTGTACTGGTCCCCGGTGGAAATTGAACCCACAACCCTGGCATTGCAAGCGCTGTGCTCTACCAGCTGAGCCACACGGGACCCAATAAAAATGATGTTTTTAGTTGGTGAGGGTTGCCATTCGAAACTGTGTCTGTGCACTTACACAATAGTAGTTCCAGCTGTGGCTTTCTTCAGTGTTCCTGGACAGAGACTAACCACTCGGTCATCCTCTCTTGAGTAATCACACACGTGTCATCCAGCCAGACACACACGCCATGAAAAATAAGATAATTGGCCAGAGCAACACAGAAGAACAAATGGAGGCGATTCACTATCTCTTCAGTCTATTCATCTAAGGGCAACCTTTCAAAGGCTATCGGAAATGCATGCAGTACATCTAAGTAGCGAAGCAGAGGGAATGTAAAGACAGATTTGCTTCAAATCGACTGGCAAACATTTTCTTTCAACTTAAAAAAATATAACAGTGAAAGGAGGCAAAATTTGAAAAGGATTCGTCAATGCTCGTTTGGCAAAATGAAACAAGTGTCTCATTATGCTGGCTAAAGTTAGCAGAGCTTATTAGTTGGTTTGTTTATTAATTGTTTGATAGGTGTGTTTCTGTTCGGCTAATCCTCTGTGTTTACAACACAGAAGCAATCCTAATTAGACTACAGTAATCACACAGAAGCACAAGCTAGTCAAAATCAATTAAATAAATAAATAATTAAAGGACGGCTAGAGAGAGAGTTTCTTTTGTGGATTTGTTTCGTTAGCCTTCCATGTAAACCTAACCACATTCGACACGCTCACCTTAGCAAGTCCTCCCCCCTCTTCCTCCTTTTCTGGTTTGAGATTTGTCTCTGTCCAACCACAAGCTTCAAGGTAACGCCAGTCTGTAGCTTTTGGAACAGTTTGGGCTAAAAACTAATATGACTCCACCATCGAAAGGTGAGACTTGCTGTACAACGCCCACAAGCCTCACAAGACTTCTCTGAAGGAAACCCAGTACCGGCCCAAAAATGAATGGAAGTGAATAGGGTATTTGCACATCAAATGTGTACCATTCCACTGTAAAATATATCTGTCACATATAGGACAGACATTTCAAAACATACTTTATTTTTATTATTTTTTTGACCATCTGTTTTGCCATGCACAGATGTGTTCTTCAATATGTTTCTATTGCCTAATAGCAGTAAGGCCAAATTCAATGTTTCATTAAATATTTTTTACATATCTTTTTTTTATACCTACAGGGGTCCTACATTTCTAAATTATATGACCATTGTAGGACAAGTCCATATGTTCGCTTAGTCGAACACCCCCCAATATTTCTATATACATTTTCAGGTCTAAATTTCCATGGTTTAGGCTGGGCAGCACCTCTTACTGGACAGGGGATTTATCTTCAGCTATGTCTTTGGACTCCCATACAGGGTTTTAACCAAGCCCTGCTTAGCTTTGACATTTGTCACTGATTACTACCAATGTGCTATCATGATAATTATTTTTTGAAGGAGCTCCACTTAATAACAAAATAGATTCACTGCTGCTATCAAAGTCATTCCTCCTCCTCCTCCTCCTCCTCCTCCTCCTCCTCCTCCTCCTCCTCCTCCTCCTCCTCCTCTCCTCCTTCTTCTCCTCCTCCTCTCCTTGGTCTTGGAGAACCAGTCTCTCAGAGGGATCCTGTCCTTGGTCTTGGAGAGCTCGTCTCTGATACCCAGCTGCCAGAATCCCTCATACATGACCCCATCCCACATCCCTCCATTTAGGGTTGTACTCTGTTCAGCCAGAAGGGGACTGGCACCCCGCCGGCCAGGTTCCTCTCTGCATTTCTTATTTCATTCCACTGGAAGAATGTTGTTTTTATGTTGTTGTGCTTAACACGTACAGTATCTGAAACCTAAAGGGATTTCATTGAATTAGGATGTAAGTGCTTAACAATTATCCTTGCTTAAGACATCAAATGTAGGTGTTAATCATAACCTACACTTGCATACAAGAACTTTACCACAAATCTTTCACTTCCCTGTGTTCTCTAAGTATGATGCGCTATTACCTTTGAATATGCAATCTTGGGGAGTATTTTCTCGCTCGGTTCAATATCCATTCAAAGCTGTGCCACTGCCAACTCACTCTAACCTAGGGCAAGCATCGCTAGTAGCCAATTGTAAATGCAGTCAAAGTCACCAGCTCCAAAATCTTTTGTTAAGTTTCACAGATGCTCTGCTCTAGAGGTGCTGTCTACAGAGGTGAAGACCAACACACACTGACAATAACATTTCCAGTAACGGTTGATTTTACAGCCCCCTGTTCACCAGGTAGTTACAGTACTTGGAAGTAATTGTATACATAGTAAAACACTACAGCTTCTTTGAGATTCATTGAAACAAGCGTCACTATGTACCATTTGGTACCAGGTACCAAATGTGTTGAATTATATGAGGTAAAGTATGCTTTCTTAACATGTCGTTTTTAATACCATAGAAATACCAGGTACGTACCAGCTTAAACCAGGCTGTAAAATAACGCTTTACTGCAGTTTTTATTTAACTGTTTTTCATCAGAAATATTAGTGATCCAGTGGTGAAACGTAAGAAAAGAAAGTAGACGTTCTTCCAATGCAATTTAATGTACAGTATGTTTCTGCATAAGTGATTATGACAACGTGTTCTGTACGCTAAAAGGGACGCAGTAGAGCTTGTTAAAGAAAGTATCATCCAATGAAGCATAGCTGTGTTTTCCTTCCTGTGTCCATCGTCCTCCCACTCCTCTCCTTTAATGTGGAAACACTGACAGGCCCGTAATCTTGCGTTCCCTAATTAATTTCTCTCCCGATTAAATTGATTTTCTGCTCAACAATAATTTGCTCTCGTTAATATGCCCCTCCTTCCTGGATTCTAAACATCCTGATGCTGGTTTTTTTTTTTTGGGGGGGGGGGGGGGGGGGGTGATGTTATCATAACACATTATGTGATGTTGTCAATGTCCATTTGTGATGTCGTGATGTTGTCAAGCCCATTTGTATAAAAGTATTGGGAAATAATGTATGTGATACATGTGAATATTAGCTGCATGACAGAGTTGATTAGCACTGATTTTCAGAAGGAGCCTACAGTTGTTTTTTTGGGATGGATCTATGTGGCAGACTGTTACAGATGGATGAATGGCACATGGCTAAAAATCAAAGCAATTTCCATTTTAGACCCCATACAAAATGGCCTCCTCAGCAGCCAATTACGTCTCTCTTTATAGTTGTGTTACGTTCCAAGCAAAACTTACTCTTCAATTCCATGATATTCTCCCCATTAACCACGGCAACAATAATTTACAGTGATTCAGGAAAAAATGGGCTTACGGACAGCAGCTAATCATAAACGTTGTTGATCAAAGATGTATTTACAATTTTCACACAGCAACATTGATTATTTCCCATGAGGTAGAACAGCTAAAGATTGTATCTTGAATGAAGTATAACATGCAACAACACAGCCTATGATTTTCATTGATTCATTCCGCACAGTTAATTATTTTGAGAGACTGGCATCGAAATATGAAATGTTTTCATTAAGTTGCTTTATTTCTTATTTTCTAAGATAAAGCGTTGCTCTCCATTCAATATTTAGGGATCAAGGCCCCCTTCAAAATCAACTGCTCCTCACCCAGTCTGGTTATTCTGATCAATGCCTTTCATTTACTCAACGTTTCGATCCTACTTTGCGCCTCATTCTGAAAGAACATTATCATCGGATTGGCACAAAAGGGTTTATACTCAGCTTGGAACCTCTATTGTTGAACAGAAGCCTCAAGAGGATGCTGTTACCCAGACGGTTAAGTCTGTTAACTGCCTGACCTCTAAGTCCTGCCTTGCATTGAATAGACTGTTAGTTTTCTATCGGTCTGTCCATCTGGAACCTGAATTCAATGTCTGATACCCTGCACAATAAACATAGCCCTTGAACTAGATTTAACTGGTGCTTTTCCTCCATTTAAACCTAATGCCTGCATGAAATAAGAATTTCAGAGGAATGTGTAGCTTCTGGGAGGTTACAAAGCTGGAGCTATGTTCTCTTGTACAATGTTTATTGAGCATAGCCTTGTTTTGAAAGTAGATAATACAGTGAAGAATGACATGAACCGTCTCCTTTTTCAAAGTAAACCTTTTGCTTATACTGATACATTTTGGTCTCGATTTTAATGAAACAAGCATTGATCAGCAGAGCTTTCAGAAGTCGACATTTCCCCATCAATGTGAACCCTCTTAGGTGTTGGCATGGCTCAACCATCTGCTGTAATTCATCCTCTCTCCTCCATCCCTCTCTCCTCTCTCTTCAGCACAGTTACATGTTTGACTCAATCCACACCCAACACCACAATCCCCCTATTCCAATAGCCGATTGTCTGAGCAGCATAGTGGCACTTGTTGCCCATTTTTAAGTCCCTCACCTCTTCATTCCCTATATGATTTTTTCATATTAGTCGCGGCTGGCTGATAGTCATATTGTTTTTATTATGTACAATGAGTAGTTTTGTCCATGGTGTTGGTTTGTTTACCAGATATAAGCTTGTGGGAGGCAGAGGGAGGTTGACAGCTGTTTCTTTCCGATTGGGAGTGCATGGTTTGAAAAACTCATTCAGGGACAATAGGAATACAAAATATTTTAATAGCTATAATTGATGTTGCGAAAACAACCAAACAAAGAGAGAAAAAAATGACATTATTGAAACAGCGGAGGAGGGACATGTTTACCTTTGTAAAGAGAGTTATATGAATAGTTAACTTTTTTCATCCAGACAGTATTTATCCAGTAGTTTGTTACTTGGTCCAGAATCTCCTGGCTAGTATTTTCAGAGGATATTCACTGAAAAAACTGCCAGTGGTGCATTCAAAATGCTTCTGGATGAAAAAAGTGGTGCATTCAAAATGCCACCTCTCTTACCCAATGTTTTGACAGCACCATTAGCTAGCTGATACTGTCTGGTTATACTACCATTGCTACATGCTCCACAAATGCTAGCCAGGAGATGAAACAACAACACCCAAATAAAGTGATCTATCTCTTTAAACTGTAAATAGCGGCAACCATTACAGGGAGAGAAAAAAAATTGAGATATGGGGGGCTGAGATAGAGGTGAGAGGAGATTAAGTTAATGATATGATATGAAAAATGTATGCACTCACTAACTGTAAGTCGCTCTGGATAAGAGCATCTGCTAAATGACTCAAATGTGAAAATGTAAAATGATAGTTACTGTATTCAATCCCAGTAATTATTCATCAACTCATCATACCCCATTGTGCACTCAGAATGAAAATGACCTTTTGTACATCAGCAGCTAATTTGTTCCTTTATGTCACAAAGAAAAACATCAAAGTGTGTGTTGAATGAAGAAAACTAAGAAAGCATTGTATTGTCGATGGGCAGAACAAATCAGTGTGTGACTCCAGATGTGGTTGAATAAAGCAGCTAAGAAACCACAACAAACTCAAGCAAGTTGATATGAAGAGTTTATTTCCAAAATGCTATCCAAAAAAAAATCATTTTTGTTTTTTCAACCGAAATGATTGCTAATGGGTACCTTCGTGTGTGTGTAAAATATTACTGTTCTCATGTGTATTAATATATTTAAGATGTGAAATAAAATGTTTTTTTTTGTGCAAAATGATACATATCCATTGTTTAGCTAGAATGTAATGTTCGTATCCTATATATTTGACTGTGTTTGTCTCACCTAGTTGTCTTAAGATCAATGCGCTTACTGTAAGCCACTTTGGACAAGAACATCTGCTAAATGACTAAATTGTTAAGTGTAAATGTTTTACATACAGATCTAATATTACTGTATTTATTATTATTTTTTAAACATGTTTTAAATATTGATGTCACAAATTTATCATTTGTACTCTACTCTAGTGTGAAACCAGAGAACCCTAACTCTAAAACCATAAGTGTCACGTTCGTTCATAAACAGGATGGAACAAGGCGCAGCGTGATATGCATACATGTTTATTTAAACTTAATAAACACTCAACAAAACAATAAACGAAACGAAACGTGAAGTCCAAGGCAGACACAAACAACATACCTATTACGAAACAAGATCCCACATCCACTAGTGCCAATAGGCTGCCTAAGTATTGTCCCCAATCAGAGACAACGAGCGACAGCTGCCTCTGCTTGGGAACCACTCCGGCCAACATAGATCTAGACATACTAGATCCTATAACATAGAACAAGCACAACAAGGAATATACACACCCTGACTCAACATATAAGCGTCCCCTGAGTCAGGGCGTGACAGTACCCCCCCCCCCAAAGGTGCGGACTCCGACCGCACAACATAGACATAACAGGGTAAGGGCCGGGTGGGCATTCCGCCTCGGAGGCGGATCCGGCTCAGGGCGTGACGACCTCTCACTCTTCGCCTCCCTGTTGCGCCCCTGGTCTGGTCTAGACCTCGGAGCGTTACTTCCCCTCTCCTTCCTCCCACGATACGCCAGGCCCAGTCTGGACCCTGGTGTGGGAGCACCCGAACCTGGAGAGAGGCTGACGTCATGGTCTGGACTGGAGCTGCTGACCGGAGCTGGACTGGGCACCGGTGGAGCGGACTGCTCTGGCTCTGGAGTGGAGCCGCTGACCGGAGCTGGATCAGGCACCGGTGGAGTGGACTGCTCTGGCTCCGGAGTGGAGCATCTGACCGGTGCCGGACCAGGCACCGGTGGAACGGGCACGGGCCGTGCCGGACTGGACAAACGCACCACTGGTCTGGTGCGAGGAGCAGGCACGGGCCGGACCGGACTGGCGACGCGCACCACTGGCTTGGTGCGAGGAGCAGGAACAGGCCGGGCTGGCGACGCGCACCACTGGCTTGGTGCGAGGAGCAGGAACAAGCCGGACCGGGCTGGCGACGCGCACCACTGGCTTGGTGCAGGGAGCAGGAACGGGCCGGTCCGGACTGGCGACACGCACCACTTGCTTGGTGCTAGGAGCGGGACTGGGTTCCTTTATTAACCCCCGCTCCTTCTGCTGCCTAACCAGCTCCTCTCGCCGTGCCTCTACACTTTCTTTCTCCCTTTTAGCCTCCTGTAGCGCCTCCCTCTGACCGAATAACTCCTGCTCCCTCTGAACCAATAGCCCCCGTAACATGGTGGCCTCCTCTCCTAACCTGCAGATTCGCCCTTCCACGGCCTCCTGCTGCCTCGTCATCCACCCCGTGTGCCCCCCCCCCCCAACATTGTCTTGGGGTTGCTTCCTGGGTCTCCGTCGTCGGCACGGTTGGCGCCGTTTCTCCTCTCCTACCTGGGCATCAACCTTCATCGCCTCCCGATAACGGACGACCTCCTCCTCATTAATTCTCCCCCAACCGAGGAGGACATCTACTAAAGTTACCTCCCGTTGAATCCCCGGCGTTTGCTCCTTCTGGGCACGCTGCTTGGTCCGTGTTTGGTGGGATCTTCTGTCACGTTCGTTCATAAACGGGACGGACCAAGGCGCAGCGTGATATGCATACATGTTTATTTAAACTTAATAAACACTCGACAAAACAATAAACGAAACGTGAAGTCCAAGGTAGACACAAACAACATACCTATTACAGAACAAGATCCCACAACCCACTAGTGCCAATAGGCTGCCTAAGTATGGTCCCCAATCAGAGACAACGAGCGACAGCTGCCTCTGATTGGGAACCACACCGGCCAACATAGATCTAGACATACTAGATCCTATAACATAGAACAAGCACAACAAGGAATATACACACCCTGACTCAACATATAAGCGTCCCCTGAGTCAGGGCGTGACAATAAGGAAAATCATCCATTTGCACGGCCATGTAATTTCTATTTAAAAAAAACGATACTATAAGCTTTTTATTATTACTATTATTTTAAATCTTAAGGTTAGGCTATAACTCTGAATGGTTAAGGTAAGGGTTAAGGTTTGGGATTTAAACAAAAATAACTTTCAATCACTGGATCCAAACTTGCAACCTATGGCCCTTTGGAATCGGAGGCAGATGCTTACGCCCATCCGCCATCCCTTTTTACACTGCTCTAGCAAAACCAAAACCTACTTGAAGGTAACAGCACTCACTGTTGCACCTAGTGGCCAGTTTCCACATCATCTCCTGACGTCCTCAGACATGGATGGACGTTGAATACTGACTTGTATCACGGGTAACCAGGCTGTTTATTTCTCATCTTCTATCCGGTATAGGATATAACATATGTAGAGATGACCGTCCCATGTGCCCTAACCCTTACCATAACCCTAACTTACAAAACACTTTTTTCAAGGCAGATTTCTCACAACGCAGGGAAGAAAAAGCTCCTTGGTCTGTGTGGTGAGTCAACAAGGAATTACAGTCATTTGTAAGCACACAGATCATTTCATTGAGTGTATCAGTGCTTTCTGCAGAAGATAAAGGAGCACTTTTGCAGCCATGAAAATAAGGAGGCTGAAGGACAGCCATATGGTGAAGAGAGGAAATCCAATGAGTTTATGGCACGCATCTCTGGCATTTACAGGAAACATACTCCACTGTTGTTGCAGTCTCTATTCCTTTCTCTCTGTCGTCGTGAGCGGTCCATTCTCTTTTTCACTTTTAGTTTACAGCTTCAAGTCACCCTCCCCCCCCCCCCCCCCCCCCCCCTTAACTTGGTTTTGCCAATAAAACAGATATACACTTACCTTGTAGCATTGATCATAAATCATCACAAATTGTCATGAAGCCGTAATAATAATCAATTGTCAAAAAGAGAGCAATACAAGGTAGCATAGAAGCACCCTTTGCCACAGCAAGCTGGTATTTATTTTAATTTCTAATGGTAATACGTTTATGCTCTGTGGTCATCTGGGGATGTTCTTTCTCCAGACATCATTAAGATAACGATATCTTACCTACCTTATATGAAGGTTTGAATACAGTAATGAACATGTAATATGAACATGTAAAATAGGAATGAAAACGTCCCAGCCATACAGAGTAATTAGAGGATGGTGAACCCATGAACGCACTTTACTGTGAGAGTTTATAGATTACATGGAAGAGACATTCCTAGGGCCTAAATGGAGGTTTAAACAACTAGCTTTATCCCTCCATGCCGTCTAAGTTTAGAGCACATACCACTTAGGCCTCCATTGGTTTTATATGACCATATAATATCAATTTATTATATAAGCTTGTCATGTTTTGTCAGAATGTGTACTGGTGTTTTGATGCATTTAGGATGTCTTTGATGCATTTTAGTCAGAGAAAGAGGAATGGGGTGATCGCTTTTACAGATGACGTGTTATGTATACATTGATGCTCATATCTGGACCATAAAATAGATATTTTACCAAAATAATTTGAAAAAAAGTTATTAATTATAAGCAAAAGTTATTAATTATGAACAAGTTATTAATTACTGTAGAACCAGTTCAACAAACTGCTTTTGTCACAAATGGATAAATAAATGTGAAATGGATACATGAAGTACATACTTACAGTGGGAAAAAAAAGTATTTAGTCAGCCACCAATTGTGCAAGTTCTCCCACTTAAAAAGATGAGAGAGGCCTGTAATTTTCATCATAGGTACACGTCAACTATGACAGACAAATTGAGGAGAAAAAATCCAGAAAATAACATTGTACGATTTTTAATGAATTTATTTGCAAATTATGGTGGAAAATAAGTATTTGGTCACCTACAAACAAGCAAGATTTCTGGCTCTCACAGACCTGTAACTTCTTCTTTAAGAGGCTCCTCTGTCCTCCACTCGTTACCTGTATTAATGGCACCTGTTTGAACTTGTTATCAGTATAAAAGACACCTGTCCACAACCTCAAACAGTCACACTCCAAACTCCACTATGGCCAAGACCAAGGAGCTGTCAAAGGACACCAGAAACAAAATAGTAGACCTGCACCAGGCTGGGAAGACTGAATCTGCAATAGGTAAGCAGCTTGGTTTGAAGAAATCAACTGTGGGAGCAATTATTAGGAAATGGAAGACATACAAGACCACTGATAATCTCCCTCGATCTGGGGCTCCACGCAAGATCTCACCCCGTGGGGTCAAAATTATCACAAGAACGGTGAGCAAAAATCCCAGAACCACACGGGGGGACCTAGTGAATGACCTGCAGAGAGCTGGGACCAAAGTAACAAAGCCTACCATCAGTAACACACTACGCCGCCAGGGACTCAAATACTGCAGTGCGGACGTGTCCCCCTGCTTAAGCCAGTACATGTCCAGGCCCGTCTGAAGTTTGCTAGAGTGCATTTGGATGATCCAGAAGAGGATTGGGAGAATATCATATGGTCAGATGAAACCAAAATATAACTTTTTGGTAAAAACTCAACTCGTCGTGTTTGGAGGACAAAGAATGCTGAGTTGCATCCAAAGAACACCATACCTACTGTGAAGCATGGGGGTGGAAACATCATGCTTTGGGGCTGTTTTTCTGCAAAGGGACCAGGACGACTGATCCGTGTAAAGGAAAGAATGAATGGGGCCATGTATCGTGAGATTTTGAGTGAAAACCTCCTTCCATCAGCAAGGGCATTGAAGATGAAACGTGGCTGGGTCTTTCAGCATGACAATGATCCCAAACACACCGCCCGGGCAACGAAGGAGTGGCTTCGTAAGAAGCATTTCAAGGTCCTGGAGTGGCCTAGCCAGTCTCCAGATCTCAACCCCATAGAAATTCTTTGGAGGGAGTTGAAAGTCTGTGTTGCCCAGCGACAGCCCCAAAACATCACTGCTCTAGAGGAGATCTGCATGGAGGAATGGGCCAAAATACCAGCAACAGTGTGTGAAAACCTTGTGAAGACTTATAGAAAACGTTTGACCTGTGTCATTGCCAACAAAGGGTAGATAACAAAGTATTGAGAAACTTTTGTCATTGACCAAATACTTATTTTCCACCATAATTTGCAAATAAATTCATAAAAAATCCTACAATGTGATTTTCTGGAATTTTTTTTCTCATTTTGTCTGTCATAGTTGACGTGTACCTATGATGAAAATTACAGGCCTCTCTCATCTTTTTAAGTGGGAGAACCTCACAATTGGTGGCTGACTAAATACTTTTTTTCCCCACTGTACATGAGGAGCATAGGGTCTTCAATGTATGGAACGTCGTTTGGGTCTTTGCGTGTCAAAATAGATACGCATCAAGCACGCACACCGGCCACGATATGTTTCAATACCACGTTGGTAATAAGACATTATTTGTTCGACTGAATGGGAAAACGTCTGCAGCTAGGTGTTTCATCCAACTGGCGACAGATTTTCATGTGAATATTCAAAAATCTGCATAAATAAAATATGCACATTTTCCCACCAGTGTTTTGAGGGATAAAAGTCTGTGCATGATGATATGGTGCACAGTACATAGCATCATCTGGATGTGCAACAAAAGTTCAACATTCACCTTCTACTAATATTTCTGTCAAGCCGTCTACGCATACAGTTGTGAAGCATTCGTTTGATATGCGACCGGGAGACCCATGGGCGGCGCACAATTGGTCCAGCGTCGTCCAAGGTAGGGGAGGGTTTGGCCGGCAGGGATGTGGGTTCGTTTCCCACGGGGGGCCAGTATGAAAAAAATAAAAAATAAATAATAAAACATGATTGCATTCACTAACTGTAAATCGCTCTGGATAAGAGCGTCTGCTAAATGACTAAAATGTAAAATGTAAATAAATCCAAAGTAAGCACCACACAGAACGCACTGCAACTGCCTCTGCAACGCAATGCTGCAAGGCAAACACAGTTTTCCATTGGAAATGAATGTACTTCTGGTGTACCAAAATGCAAAACCGTGTCGGTCTGATCGAGGCGTAACTTTTGCGGTTACATTCCCATGTACCCAATAAATAATACAAGTTTTAAAAAAAATCCATCGCATTTTCAACTCTATTGATGGTTTTGTCACAAAAACAAATGCGTTACATAGCGAATGTGCCCACTTTGGTATTGGCATGTGCGCTCTAGCCAACAGCAGATACAGTGCAGGTATAGCCTACATGATGACATTATTATGGACAAAAGAGAGAGATTATTTTTATTTGTCAAAAGGCAGCCAAGCATCGATCATCATGTCACCAGAATACAACCCTCAATATTTATTGGAAAGGAGCATCAAGCTCATCACCTTGCATTTCACCACCCCGTGAAGTTCATTATCACTTATTTCATCTGTAGCCTAATAAACTGCATGCTTTCCCGAGTCGTACAACATGTCATCGCGTGACTCCAAGTTTACTTTGATATGATGGTTATTATATTGTAATGACCCAGCTGGGTCAAAAAAGTAAAAGAGAGACGGGCACCAGGTGTACAGGCAGAACACAGGTTTATTCCTGAATGGGCTATTGTTCAGGCCACAGCCCACGCCGCTAAACCTCGAACGTACACAAATAAAACATGTCAAGTTAAGGATCCCGAATAGAAGAGAGAGATATGAGACCGTAACCCCTATTTAAGCATTCCAAAACCCCGCGGGATTATCCTTCATACCCCCCCAACCTTTCCATCTGTCCCTGCATATTTAACCCCTGCTAGAACCCATGAGAACGATAACACACCCACGAACACAGAACACAATACCGGGTCGTTACATAGCTCCCCCCTTTCTAAACCCTAGCCCCTAGGGTTACAAAACAAAATCCTTAAAACGACCCGGAGGTCGCATCAGTCTCTTGTGCCTCCCCTTGACTCTCACCGGTGGACCCCCAGAACACTCATCTGCCCCAATGTCATTTCCAGCGCCCTCCGAAGAGGCAGCCCCCGCCCCAGGCTCAGGTTGCGCTAAATTCTCCTCACTAGACTGTCCCCGTGTGCTCACATCAGAGTCCTCACTTCCATACCCTACCGTTTTCCTCCCTCTGTAGGGCGCCAATCGGTCCGGTGGACCACCACCTTCCTGCTCCGTGGAGGAACCTCCACCCGGTACGTCACCTCCCCCACTCTCTCTATCACCAGACACGGCCCCACCCAGGCACTGTTCTGCTTTGGGCACCGCCCCTTCTTGCACGTGGGGTTGTGAAGCCACACGAGTTCACCCGCTCCAAAATGCCTCCCCTTAGCGTGTGAGTCATAGTGGCGCTTTTGGCGCATTCCTGCGTTCTCGAGTTGCTCTCTTGCGAAGGTGTAAGCCGCTTCTAACCGGTTCTGCAGACGACAAACATAGTTCGGGCCAGGCAAAACCCCGTCGTCGTTATCAGGAGGGTGGCCAAACGTCAGTTCGGCTGGGGTGCGCAACTCACGACCTAACATTAGTAGCGCTGGGGAGCACGCAGTTGATTCTTGAACAGCCGACCTACATGCCATAAGAATAAACGGTAAGTGGGTGTCCCAATCTCTCTGGTGTTTTGAGGTAACGATAGCCAGCTGTTGTGCTAATGTTCTGTTAAATCTTTCCACCAGCCCATCACTATGGGGGTGAAGCGGAGTAGTGCGCGTCTTCTCCACGCCTAACCGTCTACACAACTCTGAGAACACCCGTGACTCAAAGTTTCTCTCCTGGTCGCTGTGTATAGACTGTGGCACCCCAAACCGACTGATTATTCCCCCTACCAATGCATCAGCTACTGTTTCTGCCTCCTGGTCTGGGAGAGCGTAAGCCTCTGGCCACTTGGTGAAGTAGTCCATAGCAGTTAGAATCCACCTGTTACCGCTGTCTGTGGTTGGAAACGGTCCAACTATGTCTACCCCCAGTCTGGGGCTCCCCTACTGGGAATTGTTGTAGGAGGGCGTGTGACTGACCTGGAGGTCCTTTCTTATCGGCACTCTCGTCGCACTGCCTGCAAAAGTCCTCCACATCCCTCCTGTGCCTGGCCCAATAGAAGCCTTTACGTACGCGCTTTAACGTTTTGGAGACCCCAAAATGCCCTGCGCCTACTCCCCCGTGAAGCTGCTGTAACACGCTACCTTGCAGCCTTTTGGGAACCACTACCTGCCACGTAATTTCTCCAGTAGCTGGCTTTTTCCACCCCCTCTGGAGCACTCCCTCAGCCACTCTAAGGACTGAGAATTTAGCCCACAGTCCTTTGGTGACTGGTGATAGAGGGCTACTTCCCCCCACGGCGGTCGTCTTCTCTCTTCCACCCACCCCAGCACAGGACGCAGCTCTGCGTCCTCCTCCTGGCGACGCCTCCACTCCCCGACGTCCACAGCCTCAAGCTCCCAGCACTCTGTCACCCTCAGCTGACTCACCGTGGCGGTGACTCCCTCCTCCATGCACAGTTCTCTCTCTCGCTCCACCCGTTTGGCGCAGTACCCACAGCCGTCCTCAGCACACGGGCGGCGGGACAAGGCGTCTGCATTGCTGTGGCGAAGGCCGGCCCTGTGCTCCACCTTGAAGTCGTAGGGTTGCAGCTCCTCCAACCAGCGGGCGATCTGACCCTCTGGCTCCTTGAAGGAGAGAAGCCACTGCAGGGCGGAGTGATCCGTCCGCACCACAAACGGCAGGCCCCCCAGGTAGTACTTGAAATGGCGTACTGCTGCCACGACAGCCAAAAGCTCTCTCCTTGTCACGCAGTAGCGTTTTTCAGCCTTATCAAAAGTTCTGCTATAATAAGCTACTACGTGCTCCCCGTCAGAACCACGCTGAGCCAGCACAGCCCCCAAGCCCTCATTGCTTGCGTCGGTGTCCAGGATAAAGGGACGGTTCGGGTCTGGTGGGGACAGGACAGGGGCCTCCACCAGGGCACGTTTGAGGGCCTCAAACGCCCGCTGGTGCTCTTCGGTCCACTGAAAAACAGTGTCCTTCTTGAGAAGGTGGTTCAAAGGAGCTGCTATCCCCGCAAACCCTTTCACAAACCTACGATAGTAGGATGCCAGACCCAGGAAGCTCTTAACCTATTTTTTCCCCCTTGGAACTGGCCACCCCCTCACAGCCTCCACTTTGTCTGGCATCGTGCTGATGCCCTCACCACCCAGCTGATGACCCAGGAACGCCACCTCCCTTTGCATGAAATGGCACTTTTCCGGGTGTAATTTTAGCCCCGCCCCCGAGATCCTCTCCAACACTCACCTAAGTGCCCCCAGTGCCCCCCCAAACGATGTGCCATGCACCAATATGTCGTCTAGGTACACGACACACTCGTCTCTCGGAACCCCCGCCAGCACTCTGTCCATGAGCCTCTCAAAGGTGGCAGGAGCATTACAAAGCCCGAAGCACAGCACCTTGAACTGCCAATGGCCCCTATCCGTGGAGAAGGCCGTTTTTTCACGTGCCCCAGGCGAGAGGGGCACCTGCCAGTAGCCACTGCGCAGATCAAGGGAAGAGAACTACGAGGACCCTCTGACGTGGTCTAGCGACTCATCAATCCTCGGTATGGGGTAAGAGTCTTTAGTGGTGACAGAATTTAGGCCCCTGTAGTCCGCACAAAACCTAAGTTTACCCCCTTTCTTAGGCACCATGACGACCGGCGCGGACCTTGGGCTATCTGATGGCTCAATGAAATCATCCCGCAACATGTCAGCAATAGCTGTGGCTGCTGCTTCCCTCTTGGCAAGGGGAATGCGACGGGCCGAATTTTAATGGGTTGGGCGTCCCCAGTGTCGATGTCGTGCTGAACCAGGTGCGTTTGCCCTACCTCATCTTCTCCCCAAGCGAAGCTATCTTTTAAGTCAAACAGCAGCTGCTTTAACTGTCTCTATTGTCTCTCATCCAGACCTTGACAGTTTTTCAGCCACACAGCCTCAACGGCGTCGATAACTTCCTCCTTCCCCCCGTCGGGCTGATGGGGTGAAGGAGCCAGTGTGTTTTGAGCTACTGGGCTGCCTGTGCTTGCACCATTATGGGGAGTGAAGGTCGTTGCCGCCGGAGACAGCTGCTGGGATGGCACAACGACCAAGGGAGCAGCCGGGACGACCAGTGGAGTTTTGGCAAGCTTGGAGGAAGACGGAGGGACAGCCCTGCCCCCTGCTGGCCCTCCCGAAGGCGACGTTCCCACTGTGGGCCCCCCCGACAGCCTCAAAGTGCCCGAAGCTAAGTCCAACTGAGCCCCACAGTTTTTCAAAAAGTCCATTCCCAGTATACAGGGGTCCTATACCGCTGCCACACCGGACACCCCACAGTCACAGACAACCGACACTTCCCTAACATGGGGGCTAGCTCCCCCGTGACAGTCCGTAGCTGGACAAGGGTCGGCTCCACCCGCACCCCAACAGGTAGTATGTCTGGTCTCACCAGGGTTACTGTAGAGCCCGTGTCGACCAGGGCCAAACATTTCACCCCCTCTACCTTGACGATGACATTGCAGAAGTCCCCAATGGTGGTACGTCCCACCACAACTACCGGACTAGGAAACACGGTGGCGGCTACACCCTGGGGAAGCAGGTCCCCACCCTCTTGCCTGCGCTGCTGGGTACCTCTTCTGCTTACTGTGGGTTCGGGGGCGGGGGGGTGGGCCCGCGCTGCCCCCTGCGCGAGAACCCGCTGTCGTTTCCCTGGTGACGGGAGAATCCGCCACACTCCCGCTGAATGTGGCCAGGTTGGCCACAACCCCAGCAGACAATGGGAGTTGAGCTGACACTGCGATGTTGTCTGGAGCCCCTCTCAATGACAAGCGATGCGGTCTTGACTAACCCGCCCAACTCGTCGACCCACTCTGGTTTGGTGACCCCCGGCACCCCGGCCGCCGCTGCTCTCACCTCTGGTTGACTGGCAACCTCCACTCTCACTCCCTCACCCCAGATCAGCTCCCTCTTCCTGGCTTTCTCCACTGCAGCCCGCAGAGATGCTGGGTCCGACATCTGAACATGCTTACCCAGTTCGGTGGGGGAGAGCGCTCTAATAAAACTGTCCCGTGCCAGCTCGTCTTGCACCCCAATCGGCATAGTTGCATAAGCCCGCCTGGTCAGGCTCAGAATACCACTTGCCAACGCCTTTAATGATTCCCCCTGAAGTCTCTTTTTGTTACTCAGTTCAATCCGCAGCATGTTGGGCTGTGCATCGCTGCCGAAACGGCCCCCCAATGCCTCCACTAGCGCACCGTAGTCGCCCCTCTCGTCCGGGGCTAGCGTTAGCAGGCATTCTGACGCCTCCTCTGCCAGGCTCAGGGCAAGCTGTAACCCTTTCGTCTCGTCAGACCACCTCCCGGCTCTAGCCAACAACTCGAATTGAGTGAAAAAAACTTCCCAATTACCTTGTCCATTGAACTTTGGAAGTTTAGTCGCTACCGTGGCTAATGGCAATAGGGCGCTGCCATCTCTGTTTACATAAGGAGGCCCAGCCATTTCCGCACGCGGTGACGTCGATATCTCTGTCGCCGTGACGTCTGTTGAGGTCGAGCGGTGTGAAGGAAAACCCGCCCATTCTGCCATCTTGCTGACTGACAATTTAACTACCGCCTGTGCCACCTGTTAATTTTGTTTTGTTGACATCTGGAAAGTTTACCAGAGGCAGTATGGTGATCCTACTGCTTCTGCCGGACAGCCAGCCATATCCTAAGCAGTTGCCCCTGATTCATCCTAGCTAGTCAAAATACAGAATAATAATCAAGCATTTTGTCAACATTGATGTTTGTCTACTACGTTGACTTCGGTTTGCAGTATGACAGTCACTCACAAATATCTTTGATACAGATGTTTTAAGCAGCTTCTGGGGTAGCTATGTAGTTAGCTTTAGCTTGGTACCTAGTTAGCACCAATACAACCAGCCTGAAAGCAATGACCAGAAACTGCAATCATTTTCAATATCCTTAGCAATGATTTAGGAATCCATGTGACTAATTATTAGCTAGGCAGCCACTTGTTGTTTTCCTATTGAAATCCAACTTCAGTTCATGAAAATAACTAGCTAGCTAGCTAGAAAATGAACTAAACAAGCTAGCCAGCTACCTAGCCCTGTTGCTCCAAGATAACATTATAATAATGGCTAGTGGGTCCGACCATCATCAAACCATACAAAAACTGTCCTATAAATTAAGGGTATTTTACATGATGACACCTAGCTAGATAGTTAGCTAGCTAACTATAGCTACTGAATCATATGTTGTAGTTTTGCTATGTTTTGTGGGGGAGAACATTGTTTGCATCTAACAGCTAGCTAGCTTTTTTTTTTACCAGCACTGTCCTAGAGCTTAGGGAGGTGTGCAAGACAACTTTACCAGCATCATAGCTTATGTATGGTGAATCGCTGTGACATATGAAATACAAGTGATAGTGTAATCAATGTGTAATAATTATGTAAACAATTTATGAACGTCTTAAATTATTATGTGATGTGCAGTCATATACAGGTCCTGATTGGTCAACAAGTTTATTTGATGTGTCAAATAGTGTTATTTGACGTGTATCAACTACAGCTAACACGACTTTGGTCTTATCTAGCGCATTCTAGGAGCATAGCCAATCGTTCTGTGTTTTGGGATCCTGCTCTGTCCTTTGCCATAGGTCCTGGTTTCGTTATTTTGTCTGGCGATCTGATTTGTAGGATATTTTCTTTTACTAATGAAGTGTCATTTTGTTTACCAAGTGGCATCATAAATCCTGTCTTTATATGGTGAGTGTCTGAAATAGATGCTGTACTTCTGCTTTCCCTCACACGTGCACTAACACACAAACACTCCACATACGTGCAGTAATAACACTTGTACACTCAGCAATGTTAGCTGAATTCTGAAACTGACTGCCAAGTGTTTGACTCCCCCTAGAAAAACATAATTAGTTGAATTACGGAGGGAGGGAGAAACTGTCATTCACAGATGGTGGGAGAGAGATGAGGATGTAAGGATTTTAAATTTTTCCACCCCTTCTCCCTGCGAAGTAGACCATGCACGGTGTGTGCAAAGATAATTTCACCAACCCAGCTAAATCCACCCCCTTACCTATACCTCAACGAAGTCTCACCAGTAGTCTATTGAGATTGAGACATGTCTATTTCTCTGTGTTGTAATAAAAAATGGAATAGCTTGATAAAACAACCACAACCAAGGAAAGTGAGGTTACACATCTATCTTAGTTGATAGTGAGTTGACAGAGAGCACTTAACAGCTAATTCACCATTTGCGACCATGGAAGGCTGATGCTTTTGAAAACCATACAATATGGACCGAATCCTAGACACCCCTGATTCTCATGATTGTGTACAGCGACAGTGAGATACCTTGCCACTACCATAGAGATCCTATGCAATTATTATTCAAATTTCTAATTGTATGGCCACTACATTGAATCTGCTTGATGAAAATCGTTCGTTTTTTTCCCCTCCCGTTGTTACTTAATAAAAATAATCACAAAAACATTGTTCTTTTTATTACTTCAAATTTCCATATGATATTACCCAACCCTTTCCACACACTGCCGACACGTTGTGGGGGCAGCACATAGCGCCCCACACCTAAATACTTACTCTCAGTTTACCATTGACTTGGTACACTTACTCACACTTCCTGTTTTTCTTTCTTTTTTTACTTTCTCTTTTTAGAACTGTGGAGTGTTGTTGGTTGGGGGGTGTATTGTCTTTGGTGCAGGGTGGTGTAGTTAGTGAAGGTCTGACAGGGTGAAACAAGGGGATAATAAGGTGGCTGTAGGTGCTGTGGTCGTCGCGGTTACGTTGGGCACTAATGATCCCCATTAGGCTTGTAGCATGCCTAGACAGAGCCAGGCAGGCTGACGGCTCCTGTGTCAGATACCACTAATCAGGAACTCTGGGTGGCTCTCTTCTGAATTTCCCACAGGCGCTGGAGCTGTCGGTCCACCCGGTGGCTGCTGCCTCCGCTGCCACTGCTTTAGCGGTGCTGCCTTTATGCCCAAAGTACAGATACAGTTAGCAATTAGTAACTGGGTCACTTTTAGACGGAGGGGTATATGTAGCAGACAGAGGAGGGTGGAATGAGCGAGGGAGTGTGGAGGTGAATAAATGTTATGGTAGATGAGGAGAGAGCGCAGACTTGTAAAGTAGGTAAGAGAGAAAAGTGGGGAAGTACAGATGGGAAGGAGGAAAGCTGATGCAGAAAATGGCTTCAACATACCCGTTCACCATGCTCGCCTGTGGCATGATGTTTCTCATGCTCTTTGATAAACACATCAACAATGCACCATGACAAACGGAAGGGCAGAGGGAAAAAAATAATTTTACAGACATGTTCAGTGTTTAAACGTCTCTGTAGGCAGCAGGCAGCTGTGGAGATTGGGCAGGTGGGATGGCGTTGTTGCATCTCACTCCCTGAAAGAATGTTATAGTGTTCCCTCGTTAACTCTGAAGCAAAGTCTCCCTCTTCGGCTTATGACCTTGCATAGGAGCGGGCGTTTGAGCAGACGTTAATTGATTAATTGGTCCGTTGAACCCTTATCTTTCCCTTTCTGCAGAACAAAATCATACGACTAGTTTGACATGGTGATGACACAGTCCCACCCTTCCAGAGACAATGCCCTCCATAAAGGAAAACAGTGCCCGTCTTTTCATCTGGACAGAAGAGAGATTGGTCACAGGGCAAGCTGTAGAGAGGTTAGTAGAGAATGAGGGAAGTGGGGAAAATAAAGAGTAGGGCATGTCAGATAGCTGATGTCACTACTAGAAACTATATGGATCTCAGTCATCTGTTGATGTCACTACTAGAAACTATATGGATCTCAGTCATCTGTTGATGTCACTACTAAAAACTATATGGATCTCAGTCGTCTGTTGATGTCACTACTAAAAACTATATGGATCTCGGTCATCTGTTGATGTCACTACTAGAAACTATATGGATCTCAGTCATCTGTTGATGTCACTACTAGAAACTAAATGGATCTCAGTCATCTGTTGATGTCACTACTAAAAACTATATGGATCTCAGTCGTCTGTTGATGTCACTACTAGAAACTATATGGATCTCAGTCATCTGTTGATGTCACTACTAGAAACTAAATGGATCTCAGTCATCTGTTGATGTCACTACTAGAAACTAAATGGATCTCAGTCATCTGTTGATGTCACTACTAAAAACTATATGGATCTCAGTCGTCTGTTGATGTCACTACTAGAAACTATATGGATCTCAGTCATCTGTTGATGTCACTACTAGAAACTATATGGATCTCAGTCGTCTGTTGATGTCACTACTAGAAACTAAATGGATCTCAGTCATCTGTTGATGTCACTACTAAAAACTATATGGATCTCAGTCGTCTGTTGATGTCACTACTAGAAACTATATGGATCTCAGTCATCTGTTGATGTCACTACTAGAAACTATATGGATCTCAGTCGTCTGTTGATGTCACTAATAGAAACAATATGGATCTCAGTCATCTGTTGATGTCACTACTAGAAACTATATGGATCTCGGTCATCTGTTGATGTCACTACTAGAAACTATATGGATCTCAGTCGTCTGTTGATGTCACTAATAGAAACAATATGGATCTCAGTCATCTGTTGATGTCACTACTAGAAACTATGTGGATCTCAGTCGTCTGTTGATGTCACTACTAGAAACTATATGGATCTCAGTCATCTGTTGATGTCACTACTAAAAACTATATGGATCTCGGTCATCTGTTGATGTCACTACTAAAAACTATATGGATCTCGGTCATCTGTTGATGTCACTCCTAGAAACTATATGGATCTCAGTCATCTGTTGATGTCACTACTAGAAACTATATGGATCTCAGTCGTCTGTTGATGTCACTAATAGAAACAATATGGATCTCAGTCATCTGTTGATGTCACTACTAAAAACTATATGGATCTCAGTCATCTGTTGATGTCACTACTAGAAACTATATGGATCTCAGACGTCTGTTGATGTCACTACTAGAAACTATATGGATCTCGGTCGTCTGTTGATGTCAATACTAGAAACTATATGGATCTCAGTCGTCTGTTGATGTCACTACTAGAAACTATATGGATCTCAGTCATTTGCTGATTAGTTTCTTAATTGCCACCTACTTGTCCCCCCAGAACCAATATTTTGGTATCGCATGAAGGTGAATGAATGTGTGTGTGAACAGGATCTCTTTCCATATTGAGCCATTCCACAGTGTGAGGCATTGTCACTAGGGTTTAATTATTTCACACAAAAAGAGCCACACAGCCACCTCATGCTATATGGGCTGTCAGTGTAACACAGCCACCTCATGCTATATGGGCTGTCAGTGTAACACAGCCACCTCATGCTATATGGGCTGTCAGTGTAACACAGCCACCTCATGCTTTATGGGCTGTCAGTGTAACACAGCCACCTCATGCTATATGGGCTGTCAGTGTAACACAGCCACCTCATGCTATATGGGCTGTCAGTGTAACACAGCCACCTTCTGCCATGAGAGACTTACTATAAAATGATTTAGAAAAGGAAACATCCATGGCCTAACTATTTTGCCACCGTACCTCGTGATGAGTTCAACTCCACACAGCATAAAAGTATTTATTCAACATTTTTGATATTTAAAATCTAAACAGATGTAAATAAAAGTTATTTTGAGGATAATACCTTTATAATATGCATGCACATAGGCACTATACCATTACAGTGAAAGTATCTAGCATAGTGAATTTGCTGTTGTGGTACACTGTGAAATTGACTTTGATTACAGTGGGTTATTACATTTCATTATGATGGCAGTTACCATCCCCAGTACATTAAACTAATGCATTGTCAACTTTTCAGACAGAGGGGTATTACCACTGATTGCAATCTACACACTTCTATACAGAGTTATTGTTTTTGTTGTCAATTACAGACATAGTGAGTTAGTTAAAATGGTGGCCCCTTTAAATAATTCATTATTCCAAATAGCTGGAGACAACGGTATACACCATATCTGTTTCCCTTCCTTCGGTCCAGTAAGCAACAATTGCACACATTTTCCAAGCATTTGCTTATGATTGACTTTAAATAAATGTGCCTTTCGTAGTTTCATAAAAGTCATAAAAGTCAAAGCAAGGAATATTCTATGCTTCCTATGCTTAACCTATGCTTCATGAGACGTCTTGGCCCCCAAAACCTTTTGCAAGTGCCTTTAAAGGTTCATGGAAAAAATGTTTTCCTTTCACAGCACTTCCTTTGTTCCGGGGTGTGACCGGGGGTAAGCTCAGGACCATGTAGGCTTTAGTCAGCTTGTCAGGCCGACCCTCTCCAGTCCTCTATGACACACCACTGCTAAGGTCAGCAGTCACAGGCCAGATAGCTGATCACATTGAGAGAGAGAGAGCTTTGTATTGTACCTTCTCCTCCCATCAGCTTTGTATTGTACCTTCTCCTCCCATCAGCTTTGTATTATACCTTCTCCTCCCATCAGCTTTGTATTGTACCTTCTCCTCCCATCAGCTTTGTATTGCACCTTCTCCTCCCATCAGCTTTGTATTGTATCTTCTCCTCCCATCAGCTTTGTATTGTACCTTCTCCTCCCATCAGCTTTGTATTGCACCTTCTCCTCCCATCAGCTTTGTATTGTACCTTCTCCTCCCATCAGCTTTGTATTGCACCTTCTCCTTCCATCAGCTTTGTATTGTAACTTCTCCTCCCATCAGCTTTGTATTGTACCTTCTCCTCCCATCAGCTTTGTATTGCACCTTCTCCTCCCATCAGCTTTGTATTGTACCTTCTCCTCCCATCAGCTTTGTATTGCACCTTCTCCTCCCATCAGCTTTGTATTGCATCTTCTCCTCCCATCAGCTTTGTACTGCACCTTCTCCTCCCATCAGCTTTGTACTGCACCTTCTCTTCCCATCAGCTTTGTATTGCACCTTCTCCTCCCATCAGCTTTGTACTGCACCTTCTCCTCCCATCAGCTTTGTACTGCACCTTCTCCTCCCATCAGCTTTGTATTGCACCTTCTCCTCCCATCAGCTTTGTACTGCACCTTCTGTTATGAACGGTTCTTGCTTATGCTTTGGCTGCATTTACAGAGAGAGAAAGAGAGAGAGAGAGAGCATGACAGTGGGGTTAAATAGACATCTTATTAGCGCCTGCTCACTGTCAGGGTGATGGTGGCCAAACATACTGCTGGCTCACTGTTAAGAACTAACAAGCTGAACTAGCTTGTTAGTCTAGCAGCCTAAGTTAAAGGTAGAGGAAGCTGAACTACACGTCTAGCAGCCTAAGGTAAAGCTAGAGGAAGCTGAACTACACGTCTAGCAGCCTAAGGTAAAGGTAGAGGAAGCTGAACTACACGTCTAGCAGCCTAAGGTAAAGGTAGAGGAAGCTGAACTACATGTCTAGCAGCCAAAGGTAAAGGTAGAGGAAGCTGAACTACATGTCTAGCAGCCTAAGGTAAAGGTAGAGGACGCTGAACTACACGTCTAGCAGCCTAAGGTAAAGGTAGAGGAAGCTGAACTACACGTCTAGCAGCCTAAGGTAAAGGTAGAGGAAGCTGAACTACACGCCTAGCAGCCTATGGTAAAGGTAGAGGAAGGATGACATAAGGTAAGCACATGAGCAAGGAGAGAGAGTTGGAGTTGCTTATTCTGAGAGGAATGGTTGCTATTGGTTATGATGATGATGACATTTAATATATGGCAGGGTTCCCCAAATGGTGATTTTTATTTGGCCCCCCAAGTTTTTTTATTATTAAATGAAAATAATAACATAATGGAAAAGTGGTGCGTGCATATGTATTCACCCCCTGTGCTATGAAGCCCCTAAATAAGATCTGGTGCAACCAATTACTTTCAGAAGTCACATAATTAGTTAAATAAAGTCCACCTGTGTGCAATCTAAGTGTCACATGATCTCAGTATACATACACACCTGTTCTGAAAGGCCCCAGAGTCTGCAACACCACTAAGCAAGGGGCACCACCAAGCAAACGGCACCATGAAGACCAAGGAGCTCTCCAAACAGATCAGGGACAAAGTTGTGGAGAAGTACAGATCAGGGTTGGGTTATAAAAAAATATCAGAAACTTTGAACATCCCACGGAGCACCATTAAATCCATTATTAAAAAATGGAAAGAATATGGCACTACAACAAACCTACCAAGAGAGGGCCGCCCACCAAAACTCACGGACCAGGCAAGGAGGGCATTAATCAGAAAGGCAACAAAGAGACCAAAGATATAGCTCAAAGATGTAGCTCAGTTGATAGAGCATGGCGTTCGCAAAGCCAGGGTTGTGGGTTCGATTCCCACAGGGGGTATGAAAAAAAAAAAATTATGCACTAACTGTAAGTCACTCTGGATAAGAGTGTCTGCTAAATTACTAAAATGTCAATGTAAATAACCCTGAAGGAGCTGCAAAGCTCCACAGCGGAGATTGGAGTATCTGTCCATAGGACCACTTTAAGCCGTACACGCCACAGAGCTGGGCTTTATGGAAGAGTGGCCAGAAAAAAGCCATTGCTTAAAGAAAAAAATAAGCAAACACATTTGGTGTTCGTCAAAAGGCATGTGGGAGACTCCCCAAACATATGGAAGAAGGTACTCTGGTCAGATGAGACTAAAACTGAGCTTTTTGTCCATCAAGGAAAACGCTATGTCTGGCGCAAACCCAACACCTCTTATCACCCCGAGAACACCATCCCCACAGTGAAGCATGGTGGTGGCAGCATCATGCTGTGGGGATGTTTTTCATCGGCAGGGACTGGGAAACTGGTCAGAATTGAAGGAACGATGGATGGCGCTAAATACAGGGAAATATTTGAGGGAAACCTGTTTCAGTCTTCCAGAGATTTGACACTGGGACGGAGGTTCACCTTCCAGCAGGACAATGACCCTAAAGATACTGCTAAAGCAACACTTGAGTGGTTTAAGAGGAAACTTGAAGGAGCTGGAGCAGTTTTGCCTTGAAGAATGGGCAAAGATCCCAGTGGCTAGATGTGTCAAGCTTAGAGAGACATACCCCAAGAGACTTGCGGCTGTAATTGCTGCAAAAGGTGGCTCTACAAAGTTTTGACTTATAGTTATGCACACTCAATTATTATTATTTTTTTTTCTTATTTCTTGTTTGTTTCACAAAAAAAAATATTTTGCATCTTCAAAGTGGTAGGCATGTTGTGTAAATCAAATGATACAAACCCCCCAAAAAATCTATTTTAATTCCAGGTTGTAAGGCAACAAATTCGGAAAAATGCCATGGGGGGTGAATACTTTCGCAAACCATTGTATGTGATTGTATACAAATATAAGCAAGGTTTGAAATTATTTTCATTTAGTCAAATATTATATCTGTTTGGGATTCTTGAGGTCAATTTGCAGTCTACAAATAATTTGTAATTAGGTTCCGGCGCCCTGACCATCCGCTCAAGAAAAAATCAGCCCGCAGATGAATCATGTTGATGATCCCTGATGGCTAGTGTGTATATATGAGGACAATATGACTTTATCCACACTCACAGTCATGGTGGGTGTTAAGACAGTTTACAAGCTTTAGGTAGACTTTGTTGCTGTAGGAAGGCTTTGTGTGGGGAATGCTTGATTGGACCTAATTTCCTGTGCAGTGAAGCTGTTGATCAATCCACCATGACCTTCACACAGTCACCCCATATTTCCTTTTTTTCTCAGTGTTGGTAGGTCACTCAATCGTGCCTGTCATTCATTCTATGTCATTTTGGTGCCTTCTAGCTAGCTGTCAGATGTTCTGCAGATTGGGACATCAAATAAAGGCTGCATTGTGTTGAACAAATTACTGTTTATTTCTCTCTTTGTCTTTACTTTGATTGCTTTGGTTACCTTTTTGTGGATGCAGAAATGTTATGTCGCTATTTTAATTGATTTGAGTGCTTAGCAAGCACAAGTTTCTGAAAAAAGCACGGCTCTTGCCAAACGTTTGTAAAGTTTACTTTGTTGTCATACATTAACTGGTTTTGAAGCGTGATGCACTCAATCAGAGTATTTCTTCAAACATCCTTTGCATTTAAAAACAATATACGTTGATATCTGTCAGATGAAGAGGAGAGGCAGAATGCTTTATAGATTAAGCTTTGACTTTATCCCTAATTATATTTTAAATTACGAATTGAAAGTAGAGCTGAGCGAAAGCAGAAACTGACAGATGCGGATGATATCCTGGACGTTTAGCTTTTGTATCTAATTAGTGCTCAGTTTAACAAAAATCAAAGCGAGAAGCCTGACATTTCATTTTCCTTTGTTTCACTCCCTGGATTCCATTGCCCTCTAATTGTATCAGAGTCATTATCTTAACAGTGAACCCTGATCGATAAATAAAGTTGTCTAATTCTCCTTGATCTTTAGGCCATATGCTCAGTTAACACCCACTAGAAGTGCACTGTGCTTGAGGCCTATCCTTTTCACCTCTAACAGTGTCAAGTTGAATAAAGTTCCATACCATGCATTATGTGTTGTGTATGATGTAACACAACAAATCAATCAAATTGTGTAGATTGTGTAAAAACTGTAGAGCATTTCCCGATACACATATATTGTGTACAGCTTCCCCAACCTAAACTTCCAAAGATGAAAGATGACGATTACAAAAGAAAAATTCCCTTGATAGGAAGAAACCTTGAGAGGATGGAACCATGAACCATGTGGTTCAGATAAGATCATCTAGGCCAGACAAGACTACGGTACCACAGGAGGTTGGTGGCAACTTAATTGGTGAGGATGGGCTCGTGGTAATGGCTGGAGTGAAATGAGTGGAATGCTATCAAATACATC
This sequence comes from Coregonus lavaretus, assembly GCF_964263955.1. Taxonomy (NCBI): domain Eukaryota; kingdom Metazoa; phylum Chordata; class Actinopteri; order Salmoniformes; family Salmonidae; genus Coregonus; species Coregonus lavaretus. Next base: position 31,767,116 of record NC_140019.1, on the reverse strand, counting down.
AAACACATGGTTTCCATGTGTTTGTATTGGCCTAACGGAGAACACCATAGTGTTCGTGAGAATCTGCCCTTTCTACAGTGGGGTCATAATACTTTGGACGCTACAGACGTTTTTGTGAGAAGACCAATTTTCAGGATGTCTCATGGTCTGACAAACACCGCTCTAGCTCTGCAACCTTTCACCGCAGTTGCGGAACAGATATCTCTACCTTAAACTGATTTTTATTATGTTACTTAGATTGACACACCGGTGCGTCAATCAAATCTAGGGGGTTAATATACACTGAGTATACAAAACATTAGGGACACCTGCTCTTTACATGACATAGACTGACCTGGTGAATCCAGGTGAACACTGTGATCCCTTATTGATATCACCTGTTAAATCCACTTCAAATCAGTGCAGATGAAGGGGAGGAGACAGGTTCAAGAAGGACTTTTAAGCCTTACGACAATTGAGACATGGATTGTGTATGTGGGCCTGCCGTTCAGAGGGTGAATCGGCAAGACAAAAAATATTTAAGTGCCTTTGAACAGGGTAGGGTAGTAGGTGCCAGGGGCACCGGTTTGAGTGTGTCAAGAACTGCAACGCTGCAGGATTGTTCATGCTCAAAAGTCTCCCGTGTGTATCAAGAATGGTCCACCAAACTGTTTCAGTTTCAATTACTCAATATTTTGGACAAAAACCGACAAATGTAACTAAGATTGGGAATGTCAATACAATCAAACTAGCAAGGGCAATGACCACAAGTCAGTCATAACGTGGCTAATAGGCTAGCTTATCTATAGCGGAGCCTAACATTAGCTAGCTAGCTGCTGGGAAGATGTTATGTCATTGGATGAGTGGGTGAGTGGCCGACTTTTTTCCCCTATATAGTTTTTCGGTGACTACAGCTAGAGATGCAGGTGTCATTTGATTTGCTAGCAAGAAATGTGAATCACTTTGCTAGCTAGCTATGCTGAACTTGAACGGCTGTTATCCACAGTTAGAATATCTCTTAGTTGTCAATCAAATGTATTTGGCATCGATCAAATGGGCGGGCAGGCAGGCAAGTTCCCATTCAGTTGTTAAGCCGTCCCTCACAAAAACGAAACTGCAGTAAAAGTGCAGTAACTGCAGTCGACTGTCGTATTTTGGACGCAGTTATTGCAGAATAACTGCAGTGTACTACAGTTGAACTGCAGTTATACTGCACTCTAACTGCAGTTACATCGCAAAATTACTGCAGTAAAAAAAACGGTGTTAATTTGGACGCAGTATTTGCAGCATACTGCAGATATACTGCACTCTAACTGCAGTTATACTGCATTCTGACTGCAATCTTTTTTCGGAAGGGGTGGGTTGGGACAAGCATGCATTGGCAGGCATGCTGCAAAAGGACGAGCAGGCTACTATTCCCCAGCGTTTATCAGGGTAATTTTGATGGCCAACTACAAGCTGAAAATGTTTGAGAGGGTTCATCTACTGTTCCCTTGTAAAAATGTAGCAAACCTCACTCTGGCTAACATTAGTTGTTGATGTTGTTGTTGATGTGCATAGGCAACTGAGGGAGAAATAGCCAACCTGTTTATGGTTGTTTGATCAATAGGACTGTAAAGAGGACTCCCGTGGTAGTTACATATTTGCAGAAATCCATTCAGGTGTATTTTGTGACTTTCTGCAAATTATTTCTAATGATCTGAAGCCACGCTGTTGCTACTGCCTGTAAACAAACAGTCCAGTTCAAAGTGAATGATGGCTCTGATTTGGCTATGGTGCACCAGTCTGTGTAGAGTCTGTTCCTGGACAAGACCAATGTTTTTTTTAAGCAATAAGGCACGCGAAGCAGTGCTGTATCATCAATACGGTCACAGGTAAATGGCGTTTACCTGTGACTCTTTTCATGATGCAGCACTGCCTCGCGTGCCTTATTGCTTTTATATAACTGTTACCAACATATTAAAATAATGAATGACATATTTTCATTAAAACTTTATTTTGATAAGTCAGTTCATGCAACTTCATTCTTCCACCGGAAGATATAGTCCGGACAAAAATCTGGTTGTTAGTTCTTTTGGTTATGTTGCTACAGACGTGACCCAGTCATTAACTATTTTTGCATTGTTGCTATGCAAAAGGACTGGTCGTCAGTTCTAAACAAAATGGTTGCTACAGGCTGGATAATGTTGTTGTCACTTGCTTGCTACTGTAGCTAGCCAACTTCAGCTAACTCATTCACGTCAAACATTGAAACTGGAAAGACAGTACACTACTTGCATTTTCGTTTGTTTGAGCTTTTTTTCTGTTGGCATTTACCTGGATATGTCTATGATAATGACGTTGATGCTTGATTTCGAATGGCTCAGAAAAAGTTGTCTCGTCTGGGCACCGTTCACTCATATGGTACTACAGAGATCGAAATTCAAAAGTTAAACATTGTTTCTGAGGTCGGACAGGCAGACAGCGAGGCTTATATTAACCCCCACTGTACCAAACTAAATGCTAGACTGGAAGCAAGGGGAAATAATGTGCGAGTTGAGATAAATACAAGAGATGATTCCGACAGCAACATGAACATGACACTCTTATGGAGGCACAGTGATAGGAACTGTTAGCAGGCATAGGTGTGCCTGTGATGGCCAATACAGCACTGTATGGAACGCTTCTCGTCCAATCAGCATCTAGGATCCAAACAACCAGTTTTATAATAGGTTTTATTTACTGCAGTGTCCATTAATAGTCAAAATGCACGGCTGCTTTCCCACTCTATATTGCTATAGAACTTTCACAAATGCCTTACTCTATGTAATTCCCAAACATTCTATGAAAGTATGCAAGCGTGAAAGGTGCTCGCTTATAAAAAAAATATATATATTTTAATACGATTTCATGTCGCTAAAACGCTGTCAGTTCTACTTTAAGGTGACTCCTCAATTTATGTTTTCAAAAGATCACCAGCAGCCAGGTGAATTAAAAAAGATGGTAAGGTGTCCAGTTGCATTATTAAAACATTTGCCAGCTAGCTAGATATGCCAAAAAGAGTTTACCTTCCAGTCTATCTGCAAATCTGTGGCTAAAAACCACCATATTTATGCAATAACAACAAAATGTTATCAAAAACAAAACAGCTGATTTAACCTTTTTTTTTATATACTTAAAAATAACAAAATATATGCAAATTTACAGGAGCTATGTGCTTAGGCTGCTTCTATGGCACCATGGCAACTATAGAGCTCATGCCTCAGATTGATGCGATTCAGACATTACAGTTTCTCATGAGATCGAGTTGCAACATTATAAGGCACTTCGCTTGAAGAAAATGCACTGAAGGAGTTAAAGGGGCCTTCACCCTCCATCCATATTTAATCTTAACATCACTTGACAATGGTAAGCTCTAGACACTCTTCGAAATGAGACCTTTTTTAAACAAAGTGGCTTTTTTATTTGACGCAGGTGTCACCCATTCTCAGGTGTTCTACTTTCACTTCTGATAGCTACATTCTCTCAAATCCTCCCTGTTGCGAACATCATTATTATTAGATCAGGGACCCTTATTCAGAGTGGGTGTTATAGAGTTCTGACTAACATTTCTTAGGGAAAAGAGGATTCAAAGCTCAAGGATGAGCACTTAGCCTGGAAATGTCCTACCAAGAACATCCAAAAAGAAGAAATCTAAAGGAAGAGTAAACCAACCAAAACAAAGCTTGCCCAGGCTTTGAGGATTACGTCAAACCGTTGGCACTGGCTGTGATCTACATCAGCGAACTCAGTATTCTGACAATGGCAGTGTTGGGAATCGAAAGTCAGGATGTTTTCTTAGAACCTGTATAAAGGTCAAACTATTTGTATTTATATACAGTTTGCAGTGTTATAGAGTTTACTCTGTAGTCAGCAATTTGATGGTGTCATCTCATGCTTTTTACTGGATTGTTTTCTTAGAACCTGTCACTCTTCCTGTCCCTAGTTCTAGACATACTGTGTGGGAGGTTTGGTATGACACAGTCTGTGAAATCAAGCATCAACCACAACTGCATCATAATCATAACTTCATTCATAGAGAGAAGAAAACAACAAAAACAAACTAACCACAAAATGAGAATAAATATTATGAGACTGGCATGGGCATTTTACAGGGTTGACATAATGTGAAATCATGACAGATGAATTAGCACGCTGACATAAAGCTGTGTAAAATATGAGTGTTTTCTGTCTCCCGGAATGGTGGATGAGTGCAATCAATCAATTCCATAGTATGCATCTGAGCGAAGGGATTGCCTATTATACAACACTTCTCCCCACGTCAAATTCACATGAGATGAGATGGCTAACCTTCCTGTCACACAACAAATCACATTTTATTTGTCACATGCTTCGTAAACAACAGGTGCAGACTAAGGCCTAGATTCAATCAGATCAAGTGTTAACCGGCGATAGCAGACAGCCACAAACCTGATGTTTTGGCGTGTCGGAGGTGGAGCTGTGTTGGAGCCGTCAAATCGGTGAGCAGCTCTTGCTATCATTGTCACGAAACGTTGCGATCATTTTCACAAAGCCACGCCCGCCCAACTCATGTTTAAAGTTCAGAGCGAGAAAGTGTATATAGAAATAATTAAAAATCATTCAACAAAATAATGAGGATTTCTATCATAATAATGGAGGTGTAGATTACATCTGACATTCCAGTGTTCCAACTTGTAAACAAGGCTGCATGGGATTTCTGTTAATGTGACTCCATGGCTATGCCTGCTTTAGGTATGATGCCGGGAGCCACTAGTGGATCTGACAGCTCTAACACAGGTCTACCTCCAATACCGCCTAAACAACCGCTATGCAGATGTCGGCTAAAGCGGATCTGATTGAATATAGCCTTAACAGTGAAATGCTTATGGGTCCTTTTCCAACAATGCAGAGTTAAAGATAAAACACTATATATATATATATATATATATATATATATATATATATATATATATATATATATATATATATATATATATATATATATATATATATATATATATATATATATATATATATATATATATATATATATATATATATATATATATATATATATATATATATATATATATATATATATATATATATATAGTGTACATATAGGTAGGGGGTAAAGTGACTAAGGAACAGGTGGTCCTCTGTAGCTCAGCTGGTAGAGCACGGCGCTTGTAACGCCAAGGTAGTGGGTTCGATCCCCGGGACCACACGTACACAAAAAATAAATAAATTATGCACGCATGACTGTAAGTCGCTTTGGATAAAAGCGTCTGCTAAATGGCATATTATATTATTTATTATATTATTATTATTATATTATAACAGGATAGATAATAGACAGTAACAGCAGCCTATATGGTGTGTGTGTGTGTATGTGTGTGTGTGTGTGTGAAAGTGTGTGTGTGTGTGTGTGTGAGTGTGTGTGTGTGTGATGCGTCAGTATGCATGTGTGTGCGTGTTACATTATATGTGTGTGGGCATATGCAGCATGTGTGTGTGAGTGTGTGTGATGCGTCAGTATGCATGTGTGCACGTGTTATGTGTGTGTGGGCATATGTAGTGTGTGTGTGTGTGTGTGTGTGTGTGTGTGTGTGTGTGTGTGTGTGTGTGTGTTGGGGTGTCAGTGTAAGTATGTGTGAGTGTGTGGGTATAGTCCAGTGTGTGTGCATAGAGTCAGTGCAGGAGCTTTAGTGCATTAAAGTGTCATCACGCATGTGCTTTGTACACTGTGCTGCTACACTCTCTCAACCTGGAGTCAGGGGTAGAATCCACAATGCAAAAAACATTATGATATGTTACGTTTGGTATGGTATGTATTATTTTGTGGATGTCCATCATCCATTCTGTATGATATGTTACAAATTACAATTCGTATGATATGTAACAGATAAAAAATTCATACAAAATGAGATGTTTCAAATTCCAATTTAAGATTGGGGTTAGGATAAGGGTTAGCTAACATGCTAAGTAGTTGCAAAGTAGCTAAAAAGTAGTAAGTAGTTGCAAAGTTGCTAATTAGCTAAAATGCTAAAGTTGTCCATGATGCAGAGTATGTGAGCAGAGTTGAACAGTCTGCTTGCACCGCTCCGGAGCTCGAAGTCCTTTACAACCGCTCTGTTAAAAACCGCTCCTCGCTCACAGGAAAAAAACTGCCGTTCCAAACTGCTGCTACATTCATTAAAATCACAATTTAACCAACACCCATCTATTTTTATGACTACCTAGACCTACCATTTGGTTTTGAAGTATTGAAACCAAACCATATGATTTGAAGGAAAAGTATTTTAATAAACAACATGAAAAGGTGACTGTAAGAAGCGCTCAACATTTGAAATAGGCTACATGTTGTATGAAATGGCATATAAACACTCTAACCAGGTCAGGAGCCAGACAGGCAGCCTCATTATTTAGGCTATATTATTAGCCTATTATTTCAATTATTTCAAAGCTATAGCCTACAAAGAAATACACTGCAAAGCATTTGCGAGTACGACACACTAGGCTGGCAGGGACATTAAGCGCTTAGCATTTAAACATTTTGTTGTAGTAAATCATTATAGTCAATAAATGGTGCATATAGGCTGTGACTTACTTAGAATTAAATACAAATGAAACGAAAAATGCGTTATTAGGCTCAGACTACAGTGCCTTTGAATTCATTTTTAGAAACAGGAGTTTGGCCAGAGTCTGGCTTCAGGCTCATGCGATGGTGCCTGGAGAGCCGGCCAGCAGCGGATAATACCCTCTCCGCTCTTGCAAAGCCACTGGGGATGCTAAACACCCTTCAGGCCACTCTTGCCAGGCTGGGTAGGGATGCAGAGTTTTTATTTATTTATTTTTTATAGGTAGGCCTAAAGGTTTTTAGGCAAAATAACCTTATCAAAACAGAAAGCTCCTTGGAAGAGGTCCAATGTCATGCCTATCAATTATAGCCTATTGTATACATAATATAACTTTTAAGAGATCTGATTTTTTGTTTATAAGTACACCATCATGCTTTCAGGATATGTGTCTTTTCAGATTCCACAATGATTCTTTAGTTGTGGACACTACATCACTCTTTAGTTGTGGCCACTACATCACTCTTTAGTTGTGGACACTACATCACTCTTTAGTTGTGGCCACTACATCACTCTTTAGTTGTGGACACTATATCACTCTTTAGTTGTGGCCAATACATCACTCTTTAGTTGTGGACACTACATCACTTTTTAGTTGTGGACACTATATCACTCTTTAGTTGTGGCCACTACATCACTCTTTAGTTGTGGACACTATATCACTCTTTAGTTTTGGACACTACATCACTCTTTAGTTGTGGCCACTACATCACTCTTTAGTTGTGGAAACTACATCACTCTTTAGTTGTGACCACTACATCACTCTTTAGTTGTGGACACTATATCACTCTTTAGTTGTGGACACTACATCACTCTTTAGTTGTGGACACTATATCACTCTTTAGTTGTGGACAATACATCACTCTTTAGTTGTGGCCACTACATCACTCTTTAGTTGTGGACACTACATCACTCTTTAGTTGTGGACACTACATCACTCTTTAGTTGTGGACACTACATCACTCTTTAGTTGTGGACACTACATCACCACACTCCCTCTCTTGCTCTGGTCCTCCTCATCTTTGTAAGTCACCTTGATTTTGCACCTGGGTGTTTTATCAATTTCTTTATGAAAATATTTAGTGAACTCCATGACAGTAGCTAAAGCAAGGGGCTATAGCAGCACACAAGTAGACTACAAATGCATGCTGGGGCAGGGATGCCCTGAGCTCAGTACCGGAGCTCTACTGGAGTGAAATTGGAGCGGGTGAGAAGGCCGACGTGCCAGACTTTGGGAAACTCGCTTCACTCTCCAGTCAAATTGGGCACGCTCCACTCCTCGCTCCGCTCACGTATTCTGATGAGATTCAAACACGCAACCTTTCGGTTGCTAGACATTAGCATTATATGCTTACTCATCCACCCCTCCTTTCAATTTTGCCTGAAGTAACCTTGTCTTATGAAACCATACCAAAGTTAACATACAGTATCACACTCATTTTAGGATTTTAGTTTAATATGTTACATCTCGTCTATGAGCATGCTGTCCCTCCACACTATGCCTCTACACTCCCTCCACACTATGCCTCTACACTCCCTCCACACTATGCCTCTACACTCCCTCCACACTATGCCTCTACACTCCCTCCACACTATGCCTCTACACTCCCTCCACACTCCATTCGTTCCTACTTTTGTCCATGGTGACACTTTCTGTTAACTGATGGCCATGCTCTTAATGATGGACAGTGCAGAATATTGCTGTGGGAATAAGGTCTTAACATGATTACTGTTTGTGTATGGAGCACCATAGCACACAGAGCTGGGAGAAGCAGACCTGATTGAGGTGAAAACGGACATATGTTGATAAAACCAATGGCTGCCTGGTATTTCCCCCCTTCTGTGGATCTCAGTCCAGCAGGACCAAAGCTTAGCAGCTCTCACTCACAGTTTACCATAATCTCTCTGAGGCTCCTATCATGTTTATTCCTCATAAAAATGTTATCAGCCATGGCAAATTGTAAAGATTAGAGAGGAAGGAGGTCTTTCGCGCCAGCCTGTTCACATATTTATTTATTGCTATGGATGATCCTGGCTTATCAGATCCCCAAAGTAAAAAAAAGTTCCTGAAGCAGGGCAAAGGTTGTGGAATTTGATCTTCATCAACTTAAGTAAGTATGGGCACATTAGTGATATGGACTCATATGCTTTCTCCTCTTTAATATTATAATACACTGACATTGTACAGCTTTGTCCTGGCCTATAGATTTGATGAGATACTGCATGTATTGCCTTGTGCCAATGTTGGCATGGTTCACCTACGGATAACTGCTCAAAGAAAAAGGAAGTAGGCAACGTTTCAGTTTCAGAGTGCAGCTTTCCGTGCACCAATGACTGTAAATTCTGTTTCGTCTTGTACACCCTGATTTAAATTCTAACGTGATTCTTTCAAGGCCAGAACCAGGAGAGATTATGAATAAGCACTTTTTTGTAGTTGTGGTGGTTCATGCATGTGATTCTGTCTTTAATTTGCTGGTGGTTGATGGAGACCAATAGGTGCTATGTTATAAAACTCCTCACTCACAGAGAGGCTGGTGTGCTCGAACTGACCCAGCTAAATCCCCATAAAAGTCTCCATTAAACTCTGATCTCATTCCAGGTTGCTGCCCAGTTAGGGGTAAAACATGCTTAGCGATTAGAAAATAACACACACAGATACAGATATTAATTTGATCACCCTGTTGTTGCAGGAAATGCAAACTTGTAGTGTATTCAAGCATTAAAAAGGCTTCTAATGTTTGTAATTTCCACTTTAACATTTCAGACTTGATTTGCCCTAACACATTTTTGTATCAACCCCTACAAAAAAAGGTCCATTAAATATAATTCACATTTCCTGTTGCTGCAGGATTATTTTCCTGCTGTGAGACACTAGTCAATTTAAGATCCTACATCTGTATATGAGTGCTTTGGAGAGAGCTGCTAAGCTGCAAATTGACATAGAATAGAGTCAATTGTCACTATCTATAGAGGAGGCTTGTGATGAATGCAGGAATGAGCAGTAAAGTTTGAACAGGGTGTAAGTTTGATGCTGTTCCCATTATCAAAAATGATCTGATATAAAAACTTGAGGTTGTAAAGCAACACGAGGCTAACTGTGCAGTCCATTAAAGCGGGCCCACACAATGTTTATTCATGACCACTGGAAACAAAAGTACACAACTCATGAAGAGAACTCGTTAAGACATGCTAAAAAGTGATGGCAATCAGCAACTCAGAGCATCACTGTGATAGCCAAAGCATGACAAATAGATGTAATAACTGTGGGATAAGGTAAATATCTGTCTATTATATGTGGGCCATGTCATTAGCCAGGAGAGGTGTTTTGTTTTCCATTCGTTTCTCAGACGGCCAGACGCCTTCGCAGCCCCCTGGCTTCGCTCTGCCAGCTCCTGGGAAAACCACTGTGGGGTCAGAGTGGCTTGTCCAGTAATGAAGCATTAGGGGATGAGATCAGCAACGCCTGGAGAAATCTCAACCAGGTCGCATCCAGGACTCTCCATTTGTCAGACGCCGCAGTGAAATCTCCACTATTTACAGCTGGTAATGCACCACCTCTGCGACCCAGCAAAAAAAAACTCCAGGGTTTACAATCCCCTGTAGACATTCACTGAGTGAGCACTGTTGCTCTCCCTGGGGTGGTGATATCACCCTTACATTTGACCATGCTGTGGCCAAGATTTAGTGGTGTGAGAGTAAATCTGTACAAACTGGTTTTAACAGGGGACTAGATCAAGTACATGGAGCCCAATGTGACAGTGACAGCTCATTGGTCGTCTAGATCTAGAGACTGAGAGATGTGGTACACAGATATGTTCACCACAACATAACCTAATTGAATCACTCAAATATTATTACAATTTCCGATCAACGGGTCCCAAGGAACATTGGCCCTATCCCACCTAGAACACAGAGTAGCAATACATTAAATAACTCTTTTAAGAAATTTGAATAGAATTACTGAGCAATGCCTTTTAAAACCACAAATACAATTAGAAAAAAGCAATGCAATATTTTCAATAGGTATCTGGAAGCTAGCTGAAGTGGTTGTGTAATTTCTATTGGTCCTTTTTGTATTTTTGAATAGGTGTAATAAAGCCAATATCCATTCAATAATGCATGACCTGTGGTTCTGTTAATAGGCTTTGTAGTGGTAGTAATGTACTTTCTTACATGGCTGATGGAGATTATGGCTAGCGCTCTCTGGTTGCCTGCCAGATATCGATCTCCCTTAATACCCCTAGCTTCCCCGGCCCCGATCATTCAGCCCAGACCCAACACTGAGGAGGGTAGGGCGGTTTGGAGTTCGGAGAAACGGATGGAGTGAGAGAGGGATCTGGGAGAGGAAAGGATAGCACTAATCCAATAAATGTATGTTCTCCTTTCTTAAATCTGATTATTCTAATAATTAAGAGAAATCGCTCAAGCGCAACTCCAATAAGGTTTTACATATTCAGCAGCCTCCAGCATAAGTAGGAAAAAAACTAAACAAGAGTTTGCACTGAAACCTGATGGGCCTATACAATAGCTGCAATAACTTAGGGAGAAGGTTCAGATTCAGACTGGAATTCACTTAGAAGTGTGTTTTAGCCAAGCGCATTGCAAGCGCCTTTTAAACTGAATTTTCCAGAAGTTCCCGGAGAGTGATGCGGGTATCGGGGGGGTTAGTGATGCAGGTACAGAGGGAAGGCATGGAACAGAGATGGCAGCAGTGGCTGATTGGTGGAGCGAATCAGAACTTAGCTTTTGTGATTAGACGCGGAACAAAGCACACAGGATGAAGACAATGAGCAGGCCATCTCTTAAGTAGAGGCCCAAGGTGGCAGGAGGGAGATGTCTCTGGGGAAAATGTGCCCTTCACAGATAAGTTTGAGGGCCAGATCGAGCTCCTGGGTGCATTTAGAATCTAAACAAAGGGAGGGAAGAGAAAGGAAGCTGTGGAACGCAGCCCGGACAAACTTTATCTCCTGCATTGGAAAGGAAGAAGAAATGTTTTTGTCACCTAAGCTGCTCCAACTCTGGGGAGTGGAACCTTACGGAAGAACGTTATGCAAGAAGTTGCCCAGGTAGTGGGAAATCCACCCCCCCACTTGAAGAAACATTCAATTCATTTCAAGACAAATCTTTGCAATATGTGGTGCCTAGCCTCCAAGGCTGCAAAGGCCAGCAGTGTGTTTCATAGGAGATGCTAAAAATACTCCATTGAATTTGATGCACTAGCCAATACCTAATTTACAAATTGACTGAGCATTGTATGAGAAGTCCTAAAGACATTTCAGTACACTCATTCATCCCAGAGAAAAGGGTAAGGCAGGGATGACAGAAAACAAAAAGGGAGTGATTGTGCTGAATAAGTGGCCTGGGTAATAATACACTGCTCTCACTGATGATTACTCCACTCTCTGCTTTCTGCCTATCACTGAAATAAGAGTGGGAACATCTCTTTGCTTGACTAATGTGCTGCTGTCTCCATACTCAACAAGCTAATAGAACATCTTGCTACATTGACAAGATTATGTAGATATTTAACTGTCCAGTGTTTCCAGATTTCTATGAAAGAATTACCTATAATTAATTAAAACCTCAGTGAAATAATAGTACTCTCAAAAAATTGTCATTAAGTATGTTAAAAAGCAGCTTTCTGTCTTGGAATGGTGTGGGCATACCACAACAATATAATAGAGTTATAGAGGAGGAGGAGCTCCGCCGACCCTTCCTTTCCAGAAGTCATTTAGCCATTAATTGTAGTCATTGCGCTCTATAGAGTAGCTATTTTCTCTAGTTTTCTCATGTCAGTTAACTTGTAACATTCCTGGATGACTTATTATATTAACAAAGTCCGATTTAATAAAAAAATACGATAGTCAGTTTAAAAAAGGTTAAGGGTACAAGACTGTGTACATATCTGGCTGTGTTGGCAAAATCACTTCATATCCCATCGATCCAAGCGGGGAGAGGCTGCCCGTTGTCACAGTTCCAAGACCAGACAGAAACGTCCAGCTAACCCTACGCCAATGTAGGGTGGATCTCAAAACTGAACTTGGATCCGCATTAAGTAGCAATGATATCCTTCACCACTGTCGTCTTATGACAGATATCTAGAACCAGTCACGACTATTCAACAAACAATAAATAATTTTCAAGTTTCTTTCCATTACATTTCTTAGTTACATGATTGTATAACTTTCAAAGGAGTTTTGAAGTTTGGCAAGGAGTACGAAAACTAGCATAGTTCAGCTAGCCAGCTAGTTTAGCCAGGGAAAACCAGGGAAAATGAGCTCGAGCCTAGTGTGCCTGTGCGCCCATGCGCACTAAGCTAATTAAGGAGACAGATTGTAGTTTTTATGCCCTGATATCAGGAGCTGGCAATGAACATTTTGATTAAACAATTCAGAAACTGAAACGTATTACTTATATTTAAGTAGAGTGAATCGATATACAATCCTGAAATCAGCTGTAACTGTCAATAGTAAAACAAAGCTTAAAGTTTGAGTGAACCCTGAATCCAGAAAGAAAATGGTGAAGTTGCTTCCGGACAAGGTAGACTCCTCCTCCTTACCACTCTATGGTGTGGGCCTATACCGGTCATAAAAAATATTCATGCGAGTAGATCGCTGATTGGCCAGCTCATCCTCAGGTGGATGAAATCATCCTCTATGAGAAAATAGCAAGCATCTTTGAAACGGCCTGTTTGAGATACAAGTTTGAAGTGGGGTTTTTGAAGTGTTTTTTTTTTCTCTCCAATTTTTGATTTGGCCCCAAATACAAGTATAGGATGAGTCAACAACATTATTTGAGTATTAACTCCCTCTCAAATCAGCCATCACGTCTAAAAGCCTTTTAGTGTTTATTTATCTTTGTTTTCACCTGCCATGGTATTCTCCTCTACCTTTGATAGCACTTTTTAGCCAATGAGCTGAAATAATCTAATTGTAGATGGTCAGTGACAACTGAAAAAAGTATTGTGCATATTTACTGAACCCCAGATCATCTAAATGCACCGAGAATAGGAACAGAGATGGAGTCCATCCAAATGCTAAAAAGGTCAGTGAATCTGTTTTGATCCTAGACAACGTTGATCTCCACCTAGGCATAAATGAAGGCCCAGTCTGACACAGAGGATGAACTTGAAATGTCCACTTGTCGTGGGGCCAAGAGTCCCAGCGTTCTTTACCACAATGGTTAAGATTCACTGTCTCCTCTGTTTCTCTGCCATGTGAGCTTTGAGGGAACAAAAATACTTTATTTTTCTACCAAGGTTGGAGGACAATACTGCTACCATGCTGGACTGCATACTGATAGAAAATAACTATAACATAAATTAAACAAGATAGGTGAACAAGACAATCTCTGACTGTGTGTTTGAATGTGAGAGAGGGTGTGTCCAGAAACAACCCAATGCGCTATAGATCTCTGAGGTGATTGGACAGGTAGGCAATATTACAAAAAATCACACCTAGCCTATCAAATCAAAAATACGTGTTTAGGCCAGGGCTATAGGTTGGATTCTGGACAGTGCCTGGGAGTGTCTGTGTTTACATTTCCTGGAAAACAATTGCCCTTTTATATACACTACCGGTCAAAAGTTTTAGAACACCTACTCATTCAAGGGTCTTTCTTTATTTTTACTATTTTCTACATTGTAGAATAATAGTGAAGACATCAAAACTATGAAATAACACATATGTAATCATGTAGTAACCAAAAAAGTGTTAAACAAATCAAAATACATTTTATATTTGAGATTCTTCAAATAGCCACCCTTTGCTTTGATGACAGCTTTGCACATTCTTGGCATTCTCTCAACTAGCTTAATGAGGCAGTCACCTGGAATGCATTTAAATTAACAGGTGTGCCTTGTTAAAAGTTAATTTGTGGAATTTCTTTCCTTCTTAATGCATTTGAGCCAATCAGTTGTGCTGTGTTGTGACAGAAGATAGCCCTATTTGATAAAAGACCAAGTCCATATTATGGCAAGAACAGCTCAAATAAGCAAAGAGAAATGATAGTCCATCATTACTTTAAGACATGAAGGTCAGTCAATACGGAAAATGTCAAGAACTTTGAAAGTGTCTTTAAGTGGAGTTGCAAAAACCATCAAGCGCTATGATGAAACTGGCTCTCATGAGGACCTCCACAGGAATGGGCGACCCAGAGTTACCTCTGCTGCAGAGGATAAGTTCATTAGAGTTACCAGCCTCATAAATTGCAGCCCAAATAAATGTTTCACAGAGTTCAAGTAACAGACACATCTCAATATCAACTGTTCAGAGGAGACTGTGTGAATCAGGCCTTCATGGTTGAATTGCTGCAAAGAAACCACTACTAAAGGACACCAATAAGAAGAAGAGACTTGCTTGGGCCAAGATACACGAGCAATGGACATTAGACCGGTGGAAATGTGTCCTTTGGTCTGGAGTCCAAATTTGAGATTTTTGGTTCCAACCGCCGTGGCTTTGTGAGATGCAGAGTAGGTGAACTGATGAACTGATGATCTCCGCATGTGTGGTTCCCACCGTGAAGAATGGAGGAGGAGGTGTAATGGTGTGGGGGTGCTTTGCTGGTGACGCTGTCTGTGATTTATTTAGAATTCAAAGCACACTTAACCAGCATGGCTACCACAGCATTCTGCAGCGATACGCCATCCCATCTGGTTTGGGCTTAGTGGGACTATCATTTGTTTTTCAACAGCACAATGACCCAACACACCTCCAGGCTGTGTAAGGACTATTTTACCAAGAAGGAAAGTAATGGAGTGCTGCATCAGATGACCTGGCCTCCACAATCCCCCGACCTCAACCAAATTGAGATGGTTTGGGATGAGTCGGACCGCAGAGTGAAGGAAAAGCAGCCAACAAGTGCTCAGCATACGTGGGAACTCCTTCAAGACTGTTGGAAAAGCAATCCAGGTGAAGCTGGTTGAGAGAATGCCAAGAGTGTGCAAAGCTGCCATCAAGGCAAAGGGTGGCTATTTGAAGAATCTCAAATATAAAATATATTTTGATTTGTTTAACACTTTTTTGGTTACTACATGATTCCATATGTGTTATTTCATAGTTTTGATGTCTTCACAATTATTCTACAATGTAGAAAATAGTAAAAATAAAGAAAAACCTTTGAATGAGTAGATATTCTAAAACTTTTGACCGGTAGTGTACGTAAGGGTCTTTTTAAACAGTACTCTATAATTAAAGGTTTCAAAAGTAAAGTATTGAGCAGATGCATATCATGCATAACATTTTCTATATTACAGTCCATAATATGAAATTATTGTATCATTTTGAAAAAATGGCATGTTGACAGCCTTCATAATTTTCCACGGTATTTTGTTGTTTGTCACAGTCCAGCTCATCTGTTAACAACAGAAGACGGATGATGACAAGCTGAGATGAGACATTGGAACAGTTATACAGAACAAGGCAATGATGATGTAGGAATGTCTTATCACCTAAGCCAATCAATCCCACATAGCTAACGCAATACATTAGTAGCAGTAGTAGTAGAGGCAGTAGCAGCAGCAGCAGCAGTAGTAGTAGCAGCAGCAGCAGTAGTAGCATTAACAGTAGCAATAGCAGCAGTAGTAGCAGTAGTAGTAGTAGTAGTAGTAGTAGTAGTAGAGGTAGTAGCTGCAGTAGCAGCAGTAGTAGAGGTAGTAGCCGCAGTAGCAGCAGTAGTAGTAGTAGCAGCAGTAGTAGTAGTAGCATTAGCAAAAGTAGTATTATTAGTAGTAGTATTAGTAGTAGTAGCAGCAGAAGCAGCAGCAGTAGTAGTAGTAGAAGCAGAAGTAGTGGTGGCAGTAGCAGTAGTAGAAATAATAGCAGCAGTAGTAGTAGTAGTAGTAGTAGCAGAAGTAGCAGCAGTAGTAGTAGTAGTATTAGTAGTAGTAGTAGTAGTAGTAGTAGTAGTAGTAGTAGTAGTAGTAGTAGTAGTAGTAGCAGTCAAATAAAATAAAATAAAATGTTATTGGCCACATGCGCCGAATACAACAGGTGCAGACATTACAGTGAAATGCTTACTTACAGCCCTTAACCAACAGTGCATTTATTTTTAATAAAAAAGTAAAATAAAACAACAACATAAAAGTGTTGAGAAAAAAAGAGCAGAAGTAAAATAAAATAACAGTAGGGAGGCTATATATACAGGGGGGTACCGGTGCAGAGTCAATGTGCGGGGGCACCGGCTAGTTGAGGTAGTTGAAGTAATATGTACATGTGGGTAAAGTTAAAGTGACTATGCATAAATAATTAACAGAGTAGCAGCAGCGTAAAAAGATGCGGTGGGGGGGCAGTGCAAATAGTCCGGGTAGCCATGATTAGCTGTTCAGGAGTCTTATGGCTTGGGGATAGAAGCTGTTGAGAAGTCTTTTGGACCTAGACTTGGCACTCCGGTACAGCTTGCCGTGCGGTAGCAGAGAGAACAGTCTATGACTAGGGTGGCTGGAGTCTTTGACAATTTTGAGGGCCTTCCTCTGACACCGCCTGGTATAGAGGTCCTGGGTGGCAGGAAGCTTGGCCCCAGTGATGTACTGGGCCGTACGCACTACCCTCTGTAGTGCCTTGCGGTCAGAGGCCAAGCAGTTGCCATACCAGGTGGTGATGCAACCAGTCAGGATGCTCTCGATGGTGCAGCTGTAGAATTTTTTTACGATCTGAGGACCCATGCCGAATCTTTTCAGTCTCTTGAGGGGGAATAGGCTTTGTCGTGCCCTCTTCACGACTGTATTGGTGTGTTTGGACCATGATAGTTCGCTGGTGATGTGGACACCAAGGAACTTGAAGCTCTCAACCTGTTCCACTACAGCCCCGTCGATGAGAGTGGGGGCGTGCTCAGTCCTCTTTTTTTTCCTGTAGTCCACAATCATCTCCTTTGTCTTGGTCACGTTGAGGGAGAGGTTGTTATCCTGGCACCACACGGCCAGGTCTCTGACCTCCTCCCTATAGGCTGTCTCATCGTTGTCGGTGATCAGGCCTACCACTGTTGTGTCATCGGCAAACTTAATGATGGTGTTGGAGTCGTGCCTGGCCATGCAGTCATGGGTGAACAGGGAGTACAGGAGGGGACTGAGCACACACCCCTGAGGGGCCCCCGTGTTGAGGAACAGTGTGGCAGATGTGTTGTTACCTAACCTTACCACCTGGGGGCGGCCCGTCAGGAAGTCTAGGATCCAGATGCAGAGGGAGGTGTTTAGTCCCAGGATCCTTAGCTTAGTGATGAGCTTTGAGGGCACTATGGTGTTGAATGCTGAGCTGTAGTCAATGAATAGCATTCTCACGTAGGTGTTCCTCTTGTCCAGGTGGGAAAGGGCAGTGTGGAGTGCAATAGAGATTGCATCATCTGTGGATCTGTTGGGGCGGTATGCAAATTGGAGTGGGTCTAGGGTTTCTGGGATAATGTTGTTGATGTGAGCCATGACCAGCCTTTCAAAGCACTTCATGGCTACAGACGTCAGTGCTACGGGTCGGTAGTCATTTAGGCAGGTTATCTTAGTGTCCTTGGGCACATTACAGACTCAGTCAGGGACATGTTGAAAATGTCAGTGAAGACACTTGCCAGTTGGTCAGCCCATGCTCGGAGTACACGTCCTGGTAATCCGTCTGGCCCTGCGGCCTTGTGAATGTTGACCTGCTTAAAAGTCTTACTCACATCGGCTACGGAGAGCGTGATCACATAGTCATCCGGAACAGCTGGTGCTCTCATGCATGCTTCAGTGTTGCTTGCCTCGAAGCGAGCATAGAAGTGGTTTAGCTCGTCTGGTAGGCTTGTGTCACTGGGAAGCTCGCGGCTGTGCTTCCCTTTGTAGTCTGTAATAGTTTTCAAGCCCTGCCACATCCGACGAGCGTCAGATCCGGTGTAGTACGATTCAATCTTAGTCCTGTATTGACTCTTTGCCTGTT